>NW_015552531.1:162195-162637 GCF_001515605.1 Sinocyclocheilus anshuiensis | reverse complement strand
ATTAAAAAAACTCACCCCATGTCTACACCGGACGCGAGTGGCGCGATCCGACAAAAGACAATAGAACCCAGTGAATCCCCATCAGTAAACTGATGCCTTGTTCTATTTTTGACGAACTGTACTGACACTACGTTCAAATGATTTGCAACTGTCGCTTTGTCGCGTCAAGTGTAGACAGACTTTTAGCGCAGCAGGGCGCGGCACGACAACTGTCGCGTCCGGTGTAGACACGGTCAGACAGTGTCTGCTCTATTACAAATAATTGTTTTTTTCTTTTTTTAAATACCTAAAACAGCGGCATTACAAGATGGAAATATATACTAGAAAAGATATTTACACTTGCTCTATCCTATGTCCATGACACTGACTCACTGCGGAGTTAATCTTAACAGCTCTTAACGCCGAATGTGCACTTGGATGGTTAGATACATGATGGGCTAGT
>NW_015552531.1:149659-161507 GCF_001515605.1 Sinocyclocheilus anshuiensis | reverse complement strand
TAATTATAAAAATAAGATTGAGGGTGTGTTTATGCAAGGTAATCTTAAAGCTGCCTGGAAAGGAATTAAGAGTATGGCTGAAGTAAGTACATGGGTATCAAATCAACAAATGCCTATGGAGAATTATGATGCTAATTTTCTTCTATCTAATAAGTATAATGAATTTTTTTCTCGTTTTGATACATCTGCTGTAGGTGATGAGATGGCACTTTTTATGGATAATATTAATAACTTTTTACTTTTTAAAGGTAATACTAGTTCTTCTAATAATTTTAAATTGAATCAATTAGATATATTGTGAAGGCTACAGGCTACACCGCTTAATAAGGCCCCAGGCCCAGATGGCATATGTGGTAGAACACTGAGTCACTGTGCTGAACAGCTTAGTGGAGTTCTCCACTTACTTTTTCAATCTTCTCTAGATCAAGGGTTGGTACCTGATTTGTGGAAAAGCTCAATTATTGTACCTATACCTAAAAAAGCAAAGTCGAAATCATTGAATGATTATCGTCCTATTGCCTTGACTTCCTTGGTCATGAAGACTTTTGAAAAAGAGATAAAAAAGTATGTGATGACAGTTGTTGGACCACTCTTAGATCCGTTGCAGTTTGCATATCGCGCTGGAAGAGGCGTAGAGGATGCAAAACTGTTTTTGTTGAATGCTGTCAGTCGACATCTGGAAAATAGTGGAACCTTTGCACGGCTTTTGTTTGTGGACTTTTCGTCTGCATTAAATTTTTTGCAACCTATTATTTTAGGGCAAAAATGTATTAGTCAGTTTAATTTTAATCTTGGTTTAGTTTTATGGATTGTGATGCAAAACTGTTTTTGTTGAATGCTGTCAGTCGACATCTGGAAAATAGTGGAGCCTTTGCGCGGCTTTTGTTTGTGGACTTTTCGTCTGCATTTAATTTTTTGCAACCTATTATTTTAGGGCAAAAACTTATTAGTCAGTTTAATTTTAACCTTGGTTTAGTTTTATGGATTATGAATTTTTTAACCGATAGGAAACAAAGGGTTAGAGTTAATGGGGTCTTATCGGACATGTTAAATATTTCTATAGGTTCGCCACAAGGCTGTGTACTTTCTCCTATTCTATTCATATTGTATACAAATGATTGTCAGAGTTTGTACAATAATAGTTATTTGGTAAAATATGCAGACGATACTGTGCTTCTGTCTTTGCTGTCATATTCAGATCAGGAATATGGTCCGGTTTTGGATGATTTTATTTTATGGTGTAATAGGATGAAATTAGATTTGAATGTGTCAAAAACGAAAGAGATGATCATCAATTTTAGCAGGAAAACACTTGCACCTCAAGGGGTGGTCATTAATGAAACACAGGTTCATGTAGTGGAGGAATACAAGTATTTAGGAACGATTATTGATAATAGGCTGAAGTTTGATCAAAACACAGATGCAATCATTAAAAAGTCAAATCAAAGATTGTTTGTGCTGAGGAAGCTAAATTCTTTTAATGTACAGAGAGTCATTCTCAGTACTTTTTATAATTCATTTGTTGAAAGTATATTGTCCTTTTCCTTTATTTGTTGGTTTTCCTTATTGTCTACAAAGAACAAAAATCGTTTGCAAGGTATTGTTAATATGTGCTCAAAAATTTTAGGTGTTCCCTTGCGAAGTCTTACATTTTATTATGAACAGCAAGTGATGAGGATGGCACATAAAATTATAGGAGACTGCACACACCCTTTGAATGATTGTTTTGAGTGGATGCCCCTTGGGCGACGTTTAAGGTCAATTAGATGTTCCACAAACCGGTACAAATTTACTTTTGTGCCTGAAGCAATACGTTTATGTAATAAATCTAGTTGATTTAGATGATTTATTTAATTAATGATTTTTTTTAATTTAAATTTGTTTCCCCTTTTTTATGCATTTGGTGTATTTTAAATATATGTATGTGTGTGTTAAGTGTTCTATATGTGAAGCACCACGAAAGTCTGAATTAATTGCCCCAAGGGGATTAATAAAGCTCTAAACAAAAAAAAACCTAAAAACTAAATGATTTTTATTACTATAAAAAAATCAAAGCGACGGTGGGGGTCGGTGCCGCGGTGGGCAAGTGACGTAACCGGTGTTGCGTCTTAACACCGGTATCACTGTCAACACCGTCTATCGTGGCAAGCCTAATGCACATATGTACTTTTTTTTTAAAGTGTTTTCCTTTATAGCTTCATAATGACCGTGGTAACTACTGTACACACAATATAATACACACACACACACACACACACACACACACACACATACACAGACACATAGCTTGTCTCATGAACACGAGCCTGTTGCTCTTGTGTAATGCGTGTTAAAAGGCCCTTTCTCTGGTGCACACAAAGCTGGAAAGGATAATGTTTCTACCCTCCTCTGCTCCTTGCTTTCTCTTTTGCTGTGCCTCTCTTACTCTTTCTCCTTCTCAGTCTGTTTTTCTCCCTGGACCCGGCACGGTCAGGCGTGGCACCTTGTTCCCTGGGTGTTATATTACTTCTCTGCTGGCCCACTCTGTATGTATGTATGAGTGTGATTGTATGTCCACTGTGAAGAACCTGTCTTGAATTGAGCTCACACGCCGGCCTCTCCTAGGGACATTTTGCAGATTTTATTCTGCGTGTCATTCATTCCCTGGAGCAGTGATATCACCAGAGCTTTTGAAGTGATGAAGTGATGACACATTGTGTGTGTGTTAATGGTATGACTTATAGTTGCTCTGCTTTCTGTACTGGATTGAGTGTTTACAAAATCCAGTCAGTGCATTCTTTTAGTTTTGCTCAGTTCCTTAGCCAGAGAATGAGCTATGATGACCAGCCAAACAGAGATGAGATGAGATGAATTGTTTTGTGCACAAGACTGCTTAATCCTTTTTTATTTATGCATATTTTAGTGTTTTATTTCATTTTATTTTGACTCCTGCATTTTACTTCTGTAACAACAGAAATAATATTTTCTTTGTGCACAAGACTGATGTTTTTTATTTTTTTGGTTTGTTTGTTTTTTTTTTTGGTTGGTTTAGTTTTTTGTTTTCATTTCATTTAGCTTTGGCTTGGATTGTTTTATGAGTCCCAACATACATATTTCCTAGTGAAACCCAATATTCAGTAAGAAAAATGGCTGAACTTAATTTTTTACATATTTTACACTTAAGGGCATTACATTATGGAAGTAAAATGACATCCAAGGCTTAGTCCACTAGTGCTATATCATAATGCAAGCTACAGCAAGCTTCTTTTTATTTAATTTCATTCAACATCATATGTCTAAATAGCTATTTGGTTATTGATTATTTATATATTTTTTGTTATTGGTTAACATTATTTTCCCCACCCACGTGGCCTAGGTGATGTCAGCTAGTGAGGCAGAGCAAGTTATACGTTTACATTCACATTTACATTTAGTCATTTAGCAAACGCTTTTATCCAAAGCGACTTACAAATAAGGACAATGGAAGCAATCAAAATCAACAAGAGAGCAATGATATGCAAGTGCTATAACAAGTCTCAGTTAGCTTAATGCAGTACACATAGCATGTTTTTTTTTATTATATAATAAATAAAAGAAAACAGATAGAATAGAAAAAGAATAGAGCAGGCTAGTGTTAGAGGTCTTTTTTGCTTTTGTTAATTGTATAATAAATAAAAAGAAAACAAATAAATAGAATACAAAAAGATTGGAGAAGCTAGTGTTTAAAAAAAAAAAAAGAAAACACGCAGTTAGTAAATGAATAGAGTGCAAGTCTAAAAGGGGTCTAAAAGTTTTTTTTGAAAGAATAGAATTAGAATAGAGAGTGCTAGAGTTAGAGGGTCAAATAAAGATGAAAGAGATGTGTTTTTAGCCGATTCTTGAAGATGGCTATATGTTGATACATTTTATTTGGAATAACTTAAACAATAATTATATGTAACGATCAGGAACATGCATTAAGAAAGTATATAGGGTCTATTTTGATTTCATGTTTACTAGGGCTGCACGATAAATCGCATGCGATATTTAATGCGCATCTTGTCAGAAAGCCAAGATGAATTCCGCTGATTACAGAACCGGCTTTATTGATAAGATGCGCGTTAAATATCGCATGCGATTAATCGTGCAGCCCTAATGTTTACTTGAATGGTGTTTGTGATCTTCAGCTGATCACAAGACAGTAGAAGACTCCATATTCCCCAAGCCCTGCTCAGAATCCCCCGAGGACCAATCTTCTCCCACTGTATCTGACGTAGTTGATTACAATGGATGTCTCTGTGTCTAGGGTTATGTACTCCACAGGGGAACATTCCTGCCCTTATTGGCTGTGCTTGCCCTGCTCTCAGTGGGGCTTTCATCTACAATATGTCTTCAGAATTGACTTGTTGTAAGAGAGAAGAGCTGTACTTCCCCGCAGAATCACTCCGGGTGTTCATGATTACCCATGTGCAGTGTCTTGTCCTACCCTGTTCAAACAGTATTTGGAAACTTTGAATCCTAATTGAGTCTCCTGGTGGTGTTTTCCCATTTGCACATGAAATACATTAGCATGTGCCTTGCTTTAGATTTGTGAGGCTCTAAACTGGAACTCGGAGCCCTCTGGTCATTTAGCATCTTGTGTTCATTCTGCCAGTATTTTTGTGTTTTACTTGCGTAAACATTGGTGTTGCTTGTTTCTAGGGATGTGCAAAATGAAATATTTTCTAAATCGACTAGCTTGTGGGTTGCCTGAAAAAACAAAGCTTCACTAATCAACCAGGTGGTTGGTGGTTGACTAGTTAGTTGCCCATCGTGACCCGTCCCTAGTTGTTTCTGTATCAGCCATGTGCAGTCGTGCTTTTCTATTTGAGATCTTATTTGATGACCTCACTGACTATTGACCTCTTCATTAGGCTGTAATGGGCTTGTGTCAAGCTTACTAATTACCCTTCTTACTAGCTGTACTTTTCGCAGTTCTCTGGATTTAGAGGTCAGCACAGGTAAAGTTACTGTAAACCAATGTTTCACAATTTTTCACCATTTTGACATGGTAATACCATTTTTAACCAATAAAAAGAACTAAGAAAAGCCACTTGAATCCAAATGGCAAAAAAAGAAAAGATATTTTAAAAAAGGCCAGAAATATTACTAATATAGATTTAAAAATATATGTACAATGCATATATATTACCCCAATTGTATTGTAAGATTGTCCCATGAAGTGCATTTTGTAATGTATTTTGTAATTTGTAAGTATTAACGAAAGATGTCTTCCATTTGAAGAAATATATTTCCTTAAGATGTTCTGTTTACATCATATATTTTTAACATTTTTGAAATATATTTTTGCTAGAAAAAAAATCAGTTTTTTTCCATGTGTTGGAACTAAGAATAAACACTTGATTCCCTATGGTAAATAAATTAAAATATACAAAATGAGCATCAATAATATATTGCTAATATAGATTAAATAAAAATTACAATTGCATGTTTATTACTGTAATTGTATAGTAAGATTGGAATTTTTTTTTTTCTCCTTTGAACTACATTGTCATATATTTTGGGATTTTTACGCTTAAAGAAAATATATTTTGCATTTAAAAAACTATATATCCTTCAGCTGAATTGTTTACATCATATATTTAAAATATAGTTTGGCCAGATGCTTTTTTTTGTTTTGTTTTGTTTTGTTTTGTTATTGTTTTTTTTTTTTGCCATTTTGAAATTTTTATATCAGGGGAAGGCAAAAACCTAAGATTTTAAATTGCATAATATTTGTGTTTGTGGTGTAGTGTTTGCCTGTAAATAATTCAGAATTTTATCATTTAGTTTGCTTATTCTGTTAATAAAAATATCAGAAACAACCCTCCTCCCCCCAACTGGATCCAGTATGTATCCAGACCCGCAAATCCTCAATTCATTAGCACATGGATGCAATGTTTATGAATGTAATTTGGAGAAAAGTGCGTGATTAGTCAAATTAATTGTGTTAATCGTATTTATGTGTGTACATGCACACACACGCACATCCGTCACTCTTGTTTCCCTCTCTCTCTCTCTTTCTCTCTCTCTCTCTCTCTCTCTCTCTCTCTCAATTATTGCTATTAGATTTCAAATCTGAAACTGAAAATGAAAAATGGCTGCTGCTGCCTTTTTCCAAGAGCCCGGTTGCTAGGCAGCTCTCTCTCTCTCCCCCTGTGAGTTGGACTTTCTTGCGGGTGGAAGATGGTTTCTCCCTGCGGAGCATGTTAGAGTGAATTCAGATGGGGATGCTGCTTGTTTGCCGTCAGCTTGGCCCAGTTTATCGCCACGTAGGGCTGGACAATAATTCACTTTGATGAATAGAAAGATCCAAAGATCAGCATTTATCTGAAATAAAGCTTTTGTAACATTATACACTGTTCCATTCAGTATAATTTTTGTTATTTTTTGGGGAAAGAAATTATAGAAATTAATACTTTTATTTAGCAAGGATGCTTAAAATTGATCAAAAGTGATGATAAAGGCATTTATAATGTTACAAAAGATTTCTATTTCTGATAAATAGTGTTCATATCGATATCGGAATTATATTATATCGACCGAAATTAAGAAATATATCGTGATATAAATTTTGGCCATATCGTCCAGCCCTATCGCCACGGAGAGATGTGTAAAGCAAGCTGCCAGCTTTATATCAATGTGAAAAGTTATGTCTGAATGACAAAGTCAATTTTAGAGGCATGAGATTGGTTAGGAAGTCAACGAATGTGTATTTTTAATTCCGAAGACATTCCGCCTGCAGTTTAATAAATATTTGATGTCTTAGAGAGGTTTATTGTCATTTTTACTGACAGGTTCAGCTATGGGACAGACATAAACTATGTCAGGAGTGGCTGTGTTTCAAAACTCCGTGAGCTGCCTATTTAGACAGCATAGTGAACTCTTGTTGTCTAGTTTGCAGCTCGCGAGGTATTGAGACACAGCCTGTGTATGTTGTGCATCTAAAAACAGATGTTCTCTGTGTTATGCAATACACTAGCGGTGCAATTTCAGCTATGATCATAGTTTTCTCTATTCGATTTTTGTTTATTTAAAGGGCGGAATGAATATGCCTCGGTTAGTCCTTATGGTCGTTGAATTGTGCAGAGATGAACAATCAGAGATATATATCCAGCAGCCGTGAGAAAATAACAAGCCTTTGTGTTGCATGAATGAATGCAATATAGACCAACGGCAAGGCAAAAAAGGTTGGTCTCCCTCCCCTCCCGCTTTGACCTGAATACAGTCACATAATTCACACAAACAGATGTTAAAAGGAGTCAAATGAAATAAATGTGTGTTTCTAATCATCTCCTCATAGTGTTGTTGTTATTGACATTTACAATGGGCAATTGTCATTTAAAAAGGGGATAATCGTTTCATGAAAAATGGCTTGTTCTGGTGCCAGCTAATGCTAATAGATTCATATTAGAGTGAAATGCTGAGGTAAATAAAACGGTAAGCTAACGCAAAGTAACATGCAGTTTCATCTAATGGGCATTCATTGTGTGAAAAGCAGGTCTGTGTTGTTCTTATTAGTCAGACGGGTCTTGTGTTAATCTTTTTGAAGATTGTGATTAGCCTTGTTGTTTTAGGCTGAACAGCAGTGACGGTTTGATCATTTAGTCTGCTACATATGTAGGTACAATTGTCATTTAAAAAATACAGCCTAATTAATTGGTGAAAAATGATTAGTTCCTATGCACTTAATAATATTAAGCAGTGTAGTTGTTGTTAACTAAAAATACAAAACTATAAAAATTTGTCATTTTCATTAAATGACTAATACAGCTAAAATAAAATATAAATATTAGCTGCAAAAATTGAAAAAAAAAAAGAAAAAAAATTGCCTTGGCAACTACTGAAATAAAATTACTAAAATTACTAAAAGTAAAACTGAAATAAATATAAATTAACTAACTAAATGGAAATATTAAAAAAACTAATAGAAATTTTAAAATGAAAACGGAAAATATTAAAATATTTTTATGGAAATGTATTGCAGATTTATATATAAAATAAATATTAATAAATAAGTAAACCCTAATAAATTAGTAAGCCCTCTAACAAATGTGAAAACACATAAGTTTGTTAAATTCTGACCTTAAGATAATATGTAATCTTTTAGCATAACTCTTACAAAAACTATTGCCAAATATTATTAATTAAGATCAAAATGGATTTATAATGGGAAGGCAGGGTTTCCATAATGTAAGAAGGGTATTTATTGAACATGATTCATTCTAACAAAGAAATGTCTGATACAGCACTCCTATCATTAGATGCCGAAAAGGCCTTCGATCTTTTCAATGTTTTAGAAAGATTTGGAATTGGAAATCATTTCATAAAATGGGTTAAGATAATATGCAAAAATTCGACTGCAGAAATCTTGACAAATAGAAATATTTCAAAGCCAATAAAAATTTGTAAAGGATGCTGACAAGGTTGCCCACTCTCTCCTTTGTTGTTCAGACTAGCAATTGAACCTCTCGCAATTGGAGTGCATTCACATGAGCACTTCTGTGGGCTTCTTTTTCTGTTGGGCTTATACCCAGAGAAACAAAATTATAGTAGAAGTGAGTGAGCATTTATTGACCTCAGCTTGCTTTATGCCAAAAAATGTGTCGCTTTGTTGTGGACAAAGATTCACAGACCGAGTACAGCTCAGTAGGGTTGGGTATCGTTTTTTTTTTTTTCGATACCTGTGCCAAATCGATACTTTTAAAACGGTTCCGGTGCCTGAACCGATACTTATAAAAAAAAAAAAAAAAAATTACCCCAAAAAATGATGGATTGGCCATTAGCACTATAAACCCATGATGTCTGTTTCATTCATACTGGACGCCAGAGGGCGCCCTCGCACAGAAAATCCACATATCCAGTCACAGAAGTAAAGAACTTATGACCCTCCAGGAAATCCCTTATATGGATAAATGCATTGCTATTATACACATTCTGGGGACATCAGAGACTTATATTACATATTGTAAAAAGGGGCATAATATGTCTCCTTTAAGAATAGGGTTGGGTATCATCTTTCACTTCATATTTTTTTTCGATACCAGTGCCAAATCGATACTTTTAAAACGGTTCCGGGTGCCTAAATGGTGCCTGAACCGATACTTATTCAAAAATAAATAAAAATTCCCCCAAAAATGATGGATTGGCCAGAACATATAAACGTTTTGAATGATAAAACAAAGACAATAAACACTCGACTGCAACAATATAGTTTATCTGTGTTATTTAAGCCATCTCTGGTATTTTCATAATTATTAAGTATATTTATAATAGGGTGACCAGTATACGTAGCAATGTTTTTTTTTTGTGCTTATTTTGTTTTTATAATAAATAAAAAGAAAATAAGTAGAAAGAATAGGGAATGATAGTGTTAGAAATCTGATCTTGTAAGATGTTCTCCCTTTACACAGAGTGCGTGTGATTGTGAAATTGAAAGTGAAAGTAAACAGCGCAAACGCTCATTCAAAAATATTTAAATACACCACATCTTGAGAGCGGCTCCTGTGAATACAAGGGAGGTTTAGCTTTAGGCATTTTAATTTAAGCATGTTTAGCTTAGTTAATGGAAGGCTACCTGCTGCCATCAGAGCAAGTGTAAAATTCGCAATGCGAAAACAACATGGACACTCTCGTTACTACAAAGATGTGGTGGCTTTGTATTATTAGAGCTTTCCGACTTGAGTTCACGTGCATTTTCTCAGTTGGGAAATTATTTTTCATGTGCGGTGCCAGTGATGATGATGCTTATGTCCGTTTCGGAGAACCAGAGGACAAATATTTAAATCGATCGCTCAGGCATGGCACCGAAATGAGGCACCGAAATCTGCATTCTGATTCGGTTCTAGTACATACCGATTACATAGGTACCGGTGCCATATTCGTACCGGGTTTCGGTACCCAACCCTACAACTCAATGGATAAAGACAGATGTTGTCGGGCCTTCCATTAGAAAATATAGCTTCCATATTATTATTCCATATTTGAAAACATATGGAGCCCTTTCATTAATTATATTAAGGATTTGGATTTAACAGATGAAGAAGTGGATGACTAATCTTTGTGGACAATACGGTTCCGACCTTGTAGGGTCAGTTGCATAACCTTAGCCTCTGTGTTAAGACTGTGTCTTAAGAACTAGTCTGACCAACTAGCAGTTAGCCAAGCGGTAATCAGTCTTATTTTTTGGATTCAACGTAGACTAATCTACGCTTTTATGTAACAGAATTAAATACATATGACCAGTCTTAAAGGAAAAAAAAATATCGATGACTAATTTGTAAGACTAGTCTAAACCTTTTATTCAACCAGCCCATAGAATTGATAAATTCTTCATCATATACTTGTTTAATTTTGCATGCATAATTATGTTTTTTAATTTTATTATTGGTTTAGTTTTTTTTATAAAAAAAAATTGTTACATTTTTTGTTTTGTTTTATCTTTCTAGAGTAAATACAACAATCTTATTGTTGTAAGGTATTTGGAGTGGACCAATGTATATGAATGTAAAAGGCTGTATTTCAAAGTGTTTAAATGTGAAATTAAAAATATTGTGGAAAAAAATAATGCTAGATAGATAATTAATATTAGTGAAATGCTGTGGTAAATAAAAGAGCATTGCTAAATGTATAAGTTTTAGCGGTTAAAGATGTGGTAGAATTAATTGATTTAGTTTTTATGTTTTTGTCTGTAAAATATTGACAGTTTGATCCAATAATTAGTACGTAGGTGCAACGCGGTTTTTGAGAAGACATATTTTCATCAATTAAACCGCTGCCACAACAATACAAACAATTGAATAATTTAATGTTTTACCTCTATCCCTCACAGCCTTGTTTTCATGTCCAAGTAATATTTTTTTATTGCTGCTAATGCTAATAGCTTCACATTAGAATAAAAAATGTAATGCCAAGCTAAATGCAAAGTAATGTACATTTTCACCTCATGGGCATTGTTTAATTATGTTACTTAGTCGTTCTTATTAGTTAATCAAGCCTTGTGTGGCTTTTTTTTTTTTAATTAGTACAATGCATTTTGCTTTGTTGTTTATTCCTGTAAATTGTTAATAGTTTAATCAGTTTAATCAAAAATGCACTAAATTGTTTAGTGAAAAATAACTAGCAAGCTAGTGTTATGCTAATGTGTAGCTTCATATTATAAATGATATTAGAGTGAAATTCTGTGGTGAATAATAATCTTTTGCTAGTTCTGTACACATTTATCTAATAGATGCAATAGATGTGTATAATTGTGTAAAAAGCGTGACTTAGTCATTCTTTTGAAAGCTCTTGTGCTTATGTTTCTTTCAGTCAAAGAAATGAAGCCTGTCATGAAAGCTAAAGAGTTTACTTACTGTTAAATAGGGCTGGGCAAAAAAAAATAGATTTTTCAATTAATCGTTTTTTTAAATAACATCGATTCGATATCGATTCTCAAAAGCCGCGAATCGATCTTTTCCGGGATTTATTTCAGCACATTTAAAACAAGATCTGATTAACGTGAATCTTATCATTAGTCTTCTCCACTAGATGTCACCCTTATTTACCTTGTGCGATGATGTTACAACAGAAAGCCTGTCATTCATTCAGCGCTTCTCATGGCCATACGCATGATTCGCAATGCTCAGGTGAAATGCTACAGTAATGCTATAAATCTGCGGAAGCATTTGATATCACGCATAAGGCGCCATGATTTCCGCAATGAATGAATGGCGGATGGCGTGGCACACTTTGTTTACTACATGCATACTAAAGCGCGGATGACGCTCGCGGTGTTTTCAGCTTCTGCCGTCTCACTATATGATGATATGAACACGAATGTCATCTCCAGCTGCTCTGAGAGTCACTTCAT
>NW_015552531.1:143023-149408 GCF_001515605.1 Sinocyclocheilus anshuiensis | reverse complement strand
CTTATTCATTTCACTTTTGGTGTGAAAAGGCTTTTATATTTGCCAAAAATAGTTATTTTAAAATCAAACAAGCAACCCCTGTCCAGATTTAAAAAGTAATGCAAAAGTAACATAACGCATTACTTTCCATAAAAAGTAACTAAGTAATGTAATTAGTTACTTTTTTATGGAGTAACGCAATATTGTAATGCATTACTTTTAAAAGTAACTTTCCCCAACACTGCAGGCATGTGGTTCTTGATTTCTTTTTATTAATTCACTATTTGTAAACTGATGTTTACTGTTAATTTTTTAGAAATATCAATAGCATTTGTATTAAAACTATATTCACTGAACGTAATCAAAAAAAACGAGAATCTAATAGAATCGAGAGCATTTCTTTTTATTAATTCACTATTTGTAAACTGATGTTTACTGTTAATTTTTTAGAAATATCAATAGCATTTGTATTAAAACTATATTCACTGAACGTAATAAAAAAAAACCGAGAATCGAATCGAATCGAATCGAATCGGGACATCTGAATCGATACCCAGCCCTACTGTTAAATATAGGGATTTGAGTGTTTAGTCAGTCTTTAAAGCTTTTCGACCAAAAATTACAACAAGGCAAAGAAAGAGGGGTGTGTGTTAACATTATTTGTGTTCTTTAACAAGAGCCCACGGCTTTGCCAGGAGAGTGTTTATAGAGATGTTTGGTTCTCCTGGGACAGCTGGCCATTTTCAGTAGCGTACACTCATCTCACCCTGAAAGGCTCATTTCATCCTCTGCTAAAAATACCAACATGTGAGGAAATACCTAATTATGGGTCGTACCGATCATCTGCATATATAGAAACGTCAACATTCTGTGGCAGCAGTCAGCCAGACCAGGCACAGTGGGAACGTATTGTGAGCTAATTTTACCCCAAAAATATGATCTCATGAATGCTGAGGCGGTTCACAGGATATGTACAGTTTCCCATTTTAGAATCCGTGTTTCTATTTTCATGATAACGGTTTTGTTAAGGGTTTTCAGTTGCTGTGAATATTGACCTCTGGCAAGAACACTGGTGTGACACTCTTCCACACCCAAATCTTTTCTTCTTCTCATCATCTTTATCCAGTCATTAAAAATGCATCAATCCGTCATGTTTGGATGTGAGTACTGTAGTTGATTGCTTAGTCACAGATGATGGCTGACTGCTTCTCTCTTGACAAATCATAGCTAATTGTATCCTTAAAATCACTCTTCTCAGTAAAAAAATCTTAGTATCATATTTTGTGTTAAAAGTAAAAACTTATATTTTGAGTATGTTGTGTTGGGCATTTGTATGAAACTAGGCTGAGCAATGTATTAAATATTTGTTAAAAATATATTAAATATTTTGCAACATCATTAAGTGTCATTAAACTAATTTGGCATCCAGTGTTTGAATCACAACCTGGTGAGTTCAGTTCATTTCTGTGAATCAGTTCAAAATCTCCATTTCAGTGAATGGATTTGGATTCAAATTAGGGAAACTATGCTTCAACATAATTGACCATGTCGAATATGTAAATATGTTGATTAGGGATATAACGATTAGTGGTCGATCGATATATCGGCTGATACTTGGAATTTTTCAAATATCTGCATCAGCCGATAAGTTTTTCTGTTTGGCTGATGTGTTTGAGGCGGGACTTTTATTTTGACGGCGCTGAGAACGGCAGCGCCTGAGCGCACACCGCTCACATTCTCCCACTTGTTCGCTGTTGTCGTTCAGTTCTGTTTAATATGGATAGAAGTCTGTCTAATAATCAGATAGAACTGTTAAACAAAGGAATTAAATTGTATACAAAAAAGTATTATAACGATTGCTTTAATATTATTAGTAATAGAAAGGCAAACATTATAATACTTTCTCGTTTGCCGTCAGCATTCAGCAAATACGCATTTATATAATTTAAACAAATCTTTGAATGACTAATGAACATTTAATCTCACAAACCTTGCAGACTTAGTCGAATCTAGTTGAGATCTTGTGAAGTGTGCATTTGTATACTACATAAAACATATCTGAACGAAACGGCAGACGAGCTGAATGAGACACAGATTCACTCTCTGACAGCAGGTGGCGCTTATGAACAGCAATGATACAGTGTTTCCTGGGTAACCACCGTAAACAAAGCAGAGCTGCGCTTATGAACACTACTTTAATATGCATTGTTCAGAGGCAAGATGAAAAGAAAATACCACGTAAACTTTTCTAAAGATAGTCAGTTCCCCTCAGAGATACATTCATATAAACTCCTACTCCAATTGTATCGCGATTTGTTTGGCTTCTCAACCGATTTGAATCGTCACATATTTTAATCGATTTTCGACCGGCTCGCGGTTAATCGTTACATCCCTAATGTTGATTTGTATTGACACGTCACAGTGTTGCATTGGGTTGCATTAGTATACCAGTCTCAATATATTATGGTATTAAATTTGAGGATTATCATTCCATCTATATTTGCTTTTCTACAGTATTGGAAATTTTTTTATCTTTACAAATAATTGTTTGATTAATCAACTAATCAGAAAAATAATCAATAGAAAAAATTATTGTTAGTAACAGCCCTAATTCAATTAATTTGGGTTCAGACTATTTGGATTCAAATGATGCATATTCATATGATTCCGAATATTCAGATTCAAATGTTTCAGATTCAGAATCAAACAATTCAGAATCAAACAATTCTAATTCAAGGATCCTTTTGCATCATCAATGTTCACGCTTAGTGATATTTGTCATGTTTGGTACATTTATGGTTAATTTTATAGTTAAATAAAATGAATATAGTTGGTTTTCCAGATTGAGTTACATCACCCTTTTAAGCCTTTTCAGAGCAACTGCTTAAATATAGCTTATATATATATAATCAAAAGGCCGAAATATATTTACATGCAATAATTTTAGCTGTATTGCTGAAGGTGAGTGGTGTATGTGTGTCTTTTTGTTTTCAAGCCCGTCTGTCTGTCTCTAGGTTTCGCCATGCAGTTCTGACACGCTAGAGCTGGCATGAGGGTGCGTTTGAAGCCTGTGCACGGGGCGTTTTGTCCTGTGCTCATTTAGAGCGGTCTGGCCTCTGTTGTTTCCGGCTCCACCTCATACGATACAGGGCGACAGGGATGACTGCTGTACCAAAGCCATCCTTTCACAGATCGCTCTGCGTGTGTTCATTTCTCTCCTCTGTGTTTGGCGGGAAATAAACAGTGCGGCCATGCTTGATTTCCTCTGTCTACCTCTGATCCTCAGGCGAACCTGGACGCGGCTCGCTCTTCAGGAGGGTGTCGGGGAGGAGAGGAAA
Source organism: Sinocyclocheilus anshuiensis (assembly GCF_001515605.1). Taxonomy (NCBI): domain Eukaryota; kingdom Metazoa; phylum Chordata; class Actinopteri; order Cypriniformes; family Cyprinidae; genus Sinocyclocheilus; species Sinocyclocheilus anshuiensis. The sequence goes on along the minus strand of NW_015552531.1, from coordinate 146,091 downwards.
AAGATTTGTCTAAGATGCTTAGCGCAGTTTCCAGCAAGACGAGGGCAGCGTTGCGTTGGCTCCTTACCAGATTGATTATTTCAACTCTCTGTAGCCCTAAAACGACGACTGTGGGGGGAAAACCGGCATGGGTTTTGCATGCATGGATGAAAATATTTCGAACAGCTGGTCGGGTCACCACACTCAGCTCGCTCTCTCTACTCAGGATGTGTTTGTTGATTTGCAAAGAAAACAAAATGGCCAAATAAAGGGGAATCTATGGAGAATGTCAAAACAGGAAAACGTTAGTGCAGGACTTTAAAGTCAACATGAAGCAGAATAGACTAAGCTGTCAAAAAAAAATTCGAATTTTGAATATTCGTAGAATTTAAAATAAAAATCCACATTCGAATTGGTTTATAAACATTATTTTAAACATTATGCACTTTTTTCACAGATAGTCATGTTATCTTATGCTTTGAATAAACATGCATTAGTAATATTTTGCTCGATGCGCCCTCTTGTGGCCTCAAGAGAGAAGCCAAAAGCTTTTCTTCACCCTAACTGAAATTATGCATTTTAAATTCAAATACAATTCGAATTTTGATAATATTTAAGTAAAAAATTCAAATGTAGTTTTTCAACCATTTTGACAGCCCTAGAATAGACCCTATTGCGTTCTTAATGCACATTTCTGCTCTTATTGTGCACAATTCAGTGTTCCATATTAGCATAGATTCTGACGTCTGAGGTACAATTCAATTATTTTGTTTTCTGCTCCAAATGTACAATATATTTTCAAAATAATGTATTATTTTTTAAAATGAAACATTAACATGATAGACTAGTATTTCCAGTGTCGATTAGCAGCAGCAGAATCATTTAGTTGACTAGTCTTGCACATCCCTAATATTTATTTTTATGTTTTTTAATTACTTTTTTAAAAAATATATTTTTTTGCAACTGTATTTACATTCCGCAATATAAACAAAATAGCAAAATCTAGACACTTTATGTTGTCGCCATGATGCCTTTTATGTTTCACAGAAGAAAGAAAGTCATACATGTTTGGAATGACATGGGTGAGTAAAAAGATGACATAATGACAGCCATTTTTGGGTGAACTAATTACTGCCACGCCCCTTGCTCCGTCTTTCAACAAAAACTTTTGGGGCGAATCCGGCACTGTACTCCCTCGTGTTGTGGAAGCTGTCCTCAGTAAAATGCGCAGCACACAATAGCAAATTGGGGTTATAATGCTCAGGAACAGAGTTAAAAAATAAATTGCAACCACTGTTTCTTGACATCATCCGCTTTCGGAAGCCCAAACAAAGATGTTTGGGCACGGAGGTGAAAAAAAACAGCGTTTCAGGCGGTCGCACACCGGACGAGAAGCGCAGCGTTGCGTCACGCCACGTCTTTAAAATTCAAATACTTTATTTTCTATGAGTGTAGGCACACCGGCGGCGCCGTTCGGCGTCTGTCCGCGGCGCCCAGCTACGTCGTGTTATACTTATAAGAATTGTTCTAGACATGCCGAAAATTTTACGCTACATCACAGCAGCTCTTCTTCTTCGTTTTCTCTGATGCACTAACTCTGCAGCAGCACTTCTTCTTCGTCGTCTTGTCTGATGCACTCACTCAACCAAGCGTTCTAACCACAACCTCGCCCCTCCTCACCCCCCAACCATTCGAATTTCTGTAGGTGGGAATTATTTGTAATGATATTCCAATGAGCCGCTTTGTGATATCACAAAGCCCGGAAAACAAACATTGTAGTCCAAACGAGCCATTCGTTGTAGTTCTTGAAAAGGGATTTTTCGTTAAAAAAACGAAATACCTCCCTTTGGAGTGGACTTTGAGATTTGTAACTTTCTAGATCTTTTTTATGCGCAAACATACACACTGACTAACATGTTGGTCACGACTGACCAACAGATTAAAGTCATCCGGCTCATAGATTTTTTATTTTTTTACAGGATTGCAGGAGCATATGTACATGCATAATACACGCATGCACATATGTCACATAAATGTTACATAAAGAATCCTAGTCCCAGTTTTATGGAGAAAGGCTTTTTTGCATGAGATCTTGTGTCGTTTATGCTTAGGAAGTGTTATTTACATCTAGTCCAACAAGCATGTATTGCAAAGCGGATACGGCACTTTAAAAAGCTATTATATCGAGCTTCAAAGACAAACTGCCACGACGAGGACGGTCCTACAGCACTCATAGAGCCTACACCTGTGGTGCTGCAGCCCTCCATGAGTATTCCCACAGGAGTAAGGTACTTTGTCTGTTGCTATGGCGACCATTGCCCTGATTATTTTGTTCTCAGGCCCACACATTTGAGCCGCACTGGTTTTCTAAGCGCACATTCAAATCCCATAATTCAGATGGCGATGGGCTCAAAGAGGTTATAAAAAGATCTACTGGGTATTGTGGCTGTGTGATCAATTACATCACTTCCTCTGTGACTGGAAGAGAGCTGCGCTTTCAACCCTACAGGAGAGAGATGTGACGGAATAACGGCCTGGCTCATGTTCTGCACACTTTTATGACTTGTGCTTTTGTTTGGTGTTTACAGTAGTGACAGGGATCAAATAACCTGGACTATATATTACAGTAGACAGCCACAATAGATGTCTCTAAAAAGCACGCTTGAGATATTTTAAAGGGGTCATATGATGCGATTTCAATTTTTCCTTTCTCTTTGAAGTGTTACAAGTAGAGCCCGACCGATATGGGTTTTTTGGGGCCCAAATGTTCACGCAAAGAAAGAAGGCGTAACTTTTATTCTCGCTGTAGTATTGTTGCTGCCGCCGCCATGTCGTGAAGGCGCTGTGTGCTTCATATTGAAAGCGAAACTACTTTGTTTGTCCTTCCAAAAGAGGACGATATCCGCTTCGTCATACCTAGAGCTGATCCCGTCGAATCCGCCGGCCGCGCTGTTCTCAAGCCCGCCCGCTACCGCTCACTCTAGCCGCCAGCCGTTCCTCACTCTAGGCCGCCGTTCACTCTAGCCCGCTGTGTGTTTCGTTGTGAAAGCGAAACTACTTTGTTTGGTCTTCCAAAAGAGGACACGACT
>NW_015552531.1:126711-142634 GCF_001515605.1 Sinocyclocheilus anshuiensis | reverse complement strand
ATAAACACATTTCATTACACCAAATACACCAAATAATGTTCTTTTTAGCAACATCATATGACCCCTTTAAGGACGGCTGTCTGCAATTAGGCCTCAAAATAAATAAATACATAATATATAGTTATCAATTTATAGAATTTTTACTATATTATTCTGCCCTGTTTCTTTATGTAAAACTGCTTTTTTTATTCAGTCATACTGTGTGACACTAAAAATAATAAGAGACATTTTCAGCATGAATAAGCATAAAATAAGTTGAAGTTTTTACTTTTGTGGATGTTAGCATATTGGAGTCTTAACTGCTGGAAACAATATGTCAAAATACATTAACACCTTGAAATGCCCTGCAGTGTGACAGCAGAATTCTGTGCTGTGACTATGCTAAACTCCTCCAAAATTATTTTAAACCAATTTTCATCACCTCAGTGTAATTGCTATATATATATATATATATATATATATATATATATATAATATTTGAATTTATTTGTAATAACCTTCATGTTGAAATGAAAAGTTCATGTCCAAGTCAAGTACACATTAATGTATTTAAATGTGTTTAATGATTTATCTTGTCTCAAAAAAGATTTTTTTTTTCTCCAGTAGAAACATTTAAACCAAACAGCTTTTGTATTAAAAAAACAAACAAAACAAAAACTTAGTAAACAATAAAGGCATATTTTTCACTAAATGAACACAAGATTTCTATATAATTTATTATATTTATTTACTTTTAAAGTTTTCATATTTTAAATAATTTACTTAGTTTTAAAAAATGTATATGTAATAATAAACTTCAATATTAACCAACACAAATGTTTACTAAAATGTCCTTGAACATTAAACATTTTTGAGTGAAAAAATCGCTTAATCTTTGCTGATCTCTGCTGAACTGATTCATTGAAAGTTTAATATTTATCTAACACACATACTTATTTACATTTCAAATTTGCACATATCATACCTGTACATACATAATTGTCTATATTATATATTGTTTTTGCTTTTTTGTACATTGTCTATTTTGTCTATTTTTATATTCTTTTTATTATCCGTGTCCTGTCTTGTCACTGTCATTCTGTTGCACTGTGGAGCTTCTGTCACTAAAACAAATTCCTCGTATGTGTAAACACACCTGGCAATAAAACTCATTCTGATTCTGATTCTGAAAGTTTGAAGGGACTGATTTACGGAAATTAATAAAACTTCCCGTCTCTAGAGGTGGATGCTATTAAAACTTCCCTGCTTTAACAATTTCATACTTGTGGATTGTGACACAATTAGGGGGTGTGAAATTAGCCTACTTACCGGCAAGAAACATAGCAACTTGGTGCCCTAACTGCAACATACTGTAGCTTTTTGTTTTAGTTACTTATGTTGCTTCTCACTATATAGTGAACCTGACCTAAATTTGAGGTATCAGCAGATCTTAAAGCCTGTGGTCCAGACCTCCTGTGCTAATGCAGACACAACTGTTAAAAGATTGATATCACTGTAGATGAAATGGGCCGGAGTACCATCCTCTGTGCTGAAGCACACATGTATTCATGCATTGTAGTTTCTCAGCTGCTGATAGAACAGTGCCTGTATTGCTTTATTTCAGCGCTACACCTCTGATCCTGTTTTTGAGGTGCCATCCAGCATGTTGAAGCTGTATTTCACCTGTATTTCAACATGTGCGACCACCGCCCATCCTGCCCCAGTTCCCCTAAGATTCCCTGAACCGTGCAGGCAACAAAGTGACATTTTGGGATCACAGGGTCCACAGCCTGAGAAATGTGCCATGCTTAAAGGGGTCATATGATGCGATTTCAATTTTTCCTTTCTCTTTGGAGTGTTACAAGCTCTTGGTGCATAAAGAAGATCTGTAAAGTTGCAAAGACTAAAGTCTCAAATCCAAAGAGATATTCTGGCCAATCACAGCACACCTCGCTTTTTCAGACCGATGAGCTTTGTAAAAATCGATGCGTTTCAAAAAGGCGGGGCATAGAGGAGAAACAATAATGTACAGTATGTGGAAAATAATGTGTTTTTTGAACTTTAAACCGCATAAACACATTTCATTACACCAAATACACAAAATAATGTTCTTTTTAGCAACATCATATGACCCCTTTAAATAATCTAACAGGTCAAAAATTTCAACCACTGAATTATAGATGAGTGGCTGTCAGTGGGGAGACTTGTGGTGGCTGTATAAGAGCAGTGCTGTATTCGAGGCTACAGGTTCAGAGCACAAACCAGTGGACCATGGCACAGGTTATCAGATGTTGCCAGGGAAAAAGGAAGAAAAACCTTCTGGGAGTTTTTATTATGGCCATTTTGAGGTAGTAAACAACACAGAACTGCACTGAGAGGCCTGGACTTCACATCTGAGTGCTTTTGTCCTGATATCATGATATCTTCACACCCTCTTACACTCGCTCCTTTTTTCTGGCAGAGTTTGCTGCTGAGGAGAGGTGTGTGCCGCAAAGCCGGACTCTGTCTGCTGTATTAATTGGTTCCATTAGTCTTGGCTGTCTCACAGTAGTTAGGAACACCTGTGAGTTACAGGTTGAAGTAATAACAACAGACTGTAAAGCATACGTAGAGACGGACCAATTTAAAGGGATAGTTCACCCAAAAATGAAAATTACCCCATGATTTACTCACCCTCAAGTAGGGCTGCAACTAACGATTACTTTGATAATCGATTAGTTGGTCGATTATTTTTTCGAATAATCGATTAATCTGCATTTTTTTAAACACATTTTTGTATTTTTGGGGGGGACAAAAAAGACACTATTCCACATTCTGCCCAATGTCCTTCAAACAAACGTGCCAACTGAAAGCAATGAAAGAATACAGTGCATAACAATTTATAAGACCACCTGCCATAAAGAGAAAACACATTCACAAATTTAGGAATTTTAGGAATCTGTCAAAAAATTGTTAAAATCGAAAAATGTCATTGTCATTTATTGGGCAAATAAACTTAAACAACTAAATAGTATTTATTCACATAAAAAAGGCCTCCTATGCTCCTATGCATAACAGCTTGCATTCTTGCTGGCATTGTTTATGTACTTTTTGACTGTAATTGGGTATCTGAAAATAAACACTATAAAGCTCTCTGTCTTTCTTTCATAGATAACAGCAATAATTATATTATAGCATTAGAAATAGCCTACTACTGTTACTAAAGAGCTTACACATTTTGGAGGACTAACCAATACAGAAAGCTAAAAAATGATTTTGGTAATCACCAGTACTGTTAGAGCAGCAGTGGCACAAACCATAATTTGTTAAAAACTTTACATAAATTTGTTTTAATAAATTTAAGCATTGTGTATATAGTTATATACTGTAGGTATATAGTTTAAATCTCTGCATTAAAAATTAAAATAATAAAGATGATAAAGAAGAATAAAATCACAAACTCAGTTGTAACCAATAGGTAAGAGTAATGTTCTGCAGGAACACGTTCACTTTGATCACAGTCACGTCTTCCTGTCATTTCTTTATCCTGTAAAAGGCTGTTATGAAGCGTCTGATATTTATATTCGGACAATTACATGCTGTTATCCCCTTACAGTTCCTACTCTCATAAAATACTCGTAATGCATGTTGACGCAATGCATGTTTTTGCGCTGATTATTAATTGTCTCTCTTTTCCGTCTGTCTGACGCCTCCGCCGCTCATTCAGTAAAGATTAAAACTTAACACAGACTGTCAGGACGGACCTTTATGCAAAAATGGAAATGCTCGTGTGAATTTTTGACATTTATACATAAGGATATGACCTTAACTGAAAGTTTTTGCGCTGAGTTCACACGCATCATCTGCGAAAGCGCAAATAAAGAATTCTCATGTTTTGGGCAGCTTGGATCACGTAACTCTCCCGCAGCATCTCATTCTATTTCCTCCACTATTTTTAAATGCATTTTGTCCATAAAAATGTGTAATTCAGTGCTGTAATTTGACGCGACCGGCTAAAGTTGGACGTGCACTGTGCCCGTCCCAACTAATCGATAATGAGAATCGTTGTCAATGATTTTCATAATCGATTTTATCGATTAGTTGTTGCAGCCCTACCCTCAAGCCATCCTAGGTGTATATGACTTTCTTCTTTCAGACGACTACAATCAGAGTTATATAAAAAAATGTCCTGCTCTTCCAAGCTTTAATGGGAGTTGAGATTTTGAAGCAAAATAAAGCACATCCATCCATCATAGAAAGTACTCCACACTGCTCTGGGGGGTTAATAAAGGCCTTCTGAAGAGATGCGTTTGTGTAAGAAAAATATCCATATTTAAAACTTTATAAACCATAATCTCTAGCTTCCGCTAACTGTCGTACGTGCTTTCACAAGAGAGTGGAGTTTCAGTGGATGACGTAGGCCGTCAAATCATAGGGTAATTTACATTTTTTGGTGAGCTATCCCATTTAAAGACTTTTAAAAAGATAGTTGAAAATTCTGTCAAAAACATGAAAGAAAATTCTCCAAAATATTAAAGATGTTTTGAAGAACTGTTTTTGTCCATACAATGAAAGTCAGTGAGGTCTCTAACAACATTGGATCCCATTAACGTTTTTAATTGTATTGACAAAAACGTTTTTTAAAAATATATTTTCTGTTCAACAGATGAAAGAAATGCACAGATTATAGTGTTGTCACGGTACCAACATTTCAGTATTCGGTACCAGGTGTCCAAACTCGGTCCTGGAGGGCCGGTGTCCAGAAGAGTTTAGCTCCAACCCCAATTAAACACACCTGAACCAGCTAATCAAGCTCTTACTAGGCATACTAGAAACTTAAAGGTAGGTGTGTTGAGGCAAGTTGGAGCTAAACTCTGCAGGACAACGGCCCTCCAGGACCGAGTTTGGGCACCCCTGATGTAGTCCAATATAATGGATACAGGCTTTATTAAAATAAAAATAATTATTGCTATTGGCCAACATTTCCATATTAGACATGGAAAAAAATCATGTGTTCAGTAAACCCTTTCCCGTTTTTTTTTAAGGGGACACTAGCATGCAAAACACAGCATATGCTGGTGTCCAGCTTCACTGGTCTTTTCAGCAGGTATGACTCTGATCATCATGGCACAGGGTTTGCCTTTGTGTGCTCATGTTTTTGACATGCAGCATCCACGTCCATCACGTCACGGAGGGTGAGGCGATTAATATTCCACGTGCTGTGCAGTTGGCGATTTCAGACGGTTGATGCAGCTCAGACTCCGTCAGCCTATTTCAGAGGGAGTTAGGTAATGCTCTGATTCACCATGGATACTGAGACCCTCAGAGAGCAGAGCATTTTCATATTCACTGTGTTTTCACGTCGAGCGTTTGCTGTTTGTGTGTTTGAGCCGCTTAGAGGATCAGCGGGGCCTGCAGGCTTGAGCTAAAGCCTGTCAAGGTCAGCCTGTATCCGTGCGACGGCTGAGACTGTCCTCCTCGCTGCAGTCAGTAAGTGAATTGAAGAGCAATCCTCTTGATTTACTGAAGCTGTTTACACCTGTTGATTGACAGCTATCAGCGGCGTGTTCATTCGCACAGTGTAATTAGGGGCTGATAAGACTCTGTTAGCTTAATTAGCTAGCTCTGATATGACAAGACAATTTTAATTTTGGTATCAGTCTATATTGAATATTTAATTATGTGTAATAGGTAATTGCTAATTTCTCTTATTTTTCATTTAGATTACCTTTGCCAGCATCTAATCCTCACTTAATGTTTAAAACCATTAATATTTTTTCAACATATGCTATTTTAGAATACATTAATAATTTAATAACACTGTTAAATTTAATCTTGAGTAAATCTTAAAATGAATATCTAAATTCCTAAACTTGTCACATTTACATTATTGATTTTAATTTGTAGTGTTTTTTGTTTGATTTATTTAGGCAAAATAGTATATAATAATTTTACTATAGATAATTTATTGTTTATAGGTCATAACGTGAGAATAATTATTGGCTTAATTTAGCCTAAATTTTAATATCTGTGCTTCCTTACTTAAATGTCTTTGTTCAATAAAAAATACCAGATGTTTTATTGTAGGGTTAGGATTTGCACAGTAATTTTAATGAAATAAATATTTTTTTCCTTCAAGGTCCACTTAAAATTATAAGGTTTCTTGTGCCTAAAATTTTACATTTAATTTTTCATGACGATTTTTAGTTTTGACCCTTGGAACAGCAAAAGTTTTTTGTGGATAAACAATTTTGGAACTATAGCCGTTTCTGTTGCTTTGTTTTAAATATATGACTTTTTGGACTGAGGAGGAAGTTTTGAGTTCTGAAATTAATACATCAAACTCTTATTTAAAAGATTAAGAAAAAGTCGGTTTAATTGGAATTTGATTATATGATGAAGGATAGTGGACTTCATTGTGAAGTTCCTATTTAGATTTAGTTAGGTCAACATGGTGTATAGACCTTAGTCAGAGTCAAACTTAGTCAAACTAGGCTTTGAGACATAGGAGGATTGTACTGTTGTACATACTGACCGTTCAGTGGACCAAACGTCTTTCCAGGAAAAAAAGTAGACAAAACTCCATACTTAAGAAAACTTATAATGAAAGTGATCTGTGTGATCTGTTATGTGATCTGGGACATTTATACAGTGCTTGCCATTGCCATGGCAAGCACTGTGAGTTTGTCCCTCACAGCCTCGTTTTCACCGGTGTTAAGTCCAGTATGGCGTCTAACCAGACTAAGGTCTATTGAATACCAGATTCTCTGTGGTTTTCAAATATTGTCATTCCACAGAGTGTTTTAGAGTAGGAGACAGTCGTCCTGATTCTAGCGGTGAGAAGTTGGGGAAAGTGAAGGTAAAATGCGCACGCCGCTTTTGCAAGCTATTTAAAAGCGAAGGAATGCGAGGAAAAGAGGAAACGCCCCTGCCCCTGCGGTGATACCGGTATTATCGGTGTTGTCACACGTCGATTAACCGGTGGGAAAATTTCCTCACTGTCACAACCCTAGTGAGAAGGATGAGTACCTGTCTCATGGTTCGAACCGTCATCTGATGGTCTGCTCTTGTTCATCCAGCACATATTAGAGCCAGCTGTGATAGAAGCCATCCAAGATGGCAAGAGGCATCTCCATGGCAACTTAAGGAGGGCTTTGATGTTGCCAGCCCTCCATCATGAAAAGACCTCGATCTTCTTTTATTCCCCCTCTTCATCACTCGCTCTCACTCAAGGCATGCCTTTGTTACGTTTCCTCCGCTTAGGGGACTTTTATATCTCAGTTGTTAATAATGAAACAGATTTCAATTATTTTTAAACTATTTTGTATGAAGGTCATTAACTCTTTGGATATGTTAAAACTCTAGCTTAACCTAGATTCTGGTCTAGATTATAACTCTCTGGAAGATTTAAAAATGCTTTTTATCCATATTATTTTAATATTTTACTCTTGAAAAAAGACCCAGACTTAGACTTTCCGTCTTAAAGTAAAAAATTGTACAATCATGAAAATATGAAATATTACATTTGTTTCTAACCAATGAGTAGAATAAAGATTTTACTTTTTTAAATAATTTGTACAAATTTGTAAACAACAATATATCTACACAACAAGTAAGCATAAATCATATTACTACTGCTTGTGTGAAAATAATTTTTACACAAATTGCATCTGTCCCACATCATTTCAACCTCGTTACAATCCAAATTTTTCCCCTATAATGAAGTTTTATTAAAAGTTAGTGTGCTTGTTTACCAAGGAGACAAAAGTGTTGGTGGAAAGCATGCTGAATATGAAAAATGGGTCATAAAACAAGGAAAAAAATCAAGGTGCGTTATTTACAATCAAGCTGTAATTTTGTAAAATTCTCCAAAAAAATATAAAAATATTATTTATAAAATATAAAAATTATGTAACTATGTATAAAATATAATTATAAAATGGTAGCTATGAAATTAGCCTTGTAGTGCAGTCACTTTTACCGTTCAGTGGATTGTCGTGGACGAAGGCCATTTCCAATTACATTAGGAATCCACACAATCAGGAAATTCGGTGAAAGATTTCCCCACGCAGATTTCAGTATTGACAATAAAGAATGGAACTTTTTGCCCACCAATTTTAATGAGACCACACCTTGAGTCTGCCATTTTATTCCATAAATGTTTAATTTTATGTCATCTCCTGGCATAAACAAAACATACTGTAATTTGAGATGTGGTGGAAATGATATTGGTTCAGAAAAAGACTGAATGCATGCATATTTATGTACAGTATAAATACATGCATTGTATATTTACTGACATCATTTGTAGCCAAAGTAACTAAAAGTGTGTTTTAAGGTTTAATTTCTAAATGTCCAGAGGGCCAAAGTGGCCGTAGTTGAAGAATGGGCCAGTTGCGTCCACTTATCACTTTGATTCCCCTACTCCACAGCCCTCCTGCTGTGAGCGAATGCCTGACCTTTTCCTCATCCCTGGCTCTCATAATGGTCCGGCTTATCATATTATAATTTTTCTGTCTTTGATTGATTAGCTCTCACCTCGCAGACCCTTCACACTGACAGAAATATCCTCACCTGATGTTCCCCCTCACCCATTAGAGCTCTGTTGTACTCCTGGAGTCATTTGTTTGGTGACAAAGAGCGTTAGCTGGAATAAAATGAATGTTGACTTTTATCCAAATGGGGGTTTGAACTCACTTGTTTGGTGAGGAGGTGGGTCTGGCGTGCCAGACTCTATTATAGTTTAGTCTGCTGAGTGTAAATAGCCATTTTATTGTTATATCATTCTGTAATTCATAAAACAACACGACACATTCACCTGCTGTCTCTGAGGTTACATCACTAGAACATCTTTTTAAAGTCACGTCCTTGAAGAAAACAAAAACCAACTTCTCTTTTGTCCTGCTTGTTCAGGTCTGCGTGTCTCTTTAAAGACCTACACAAATGTACTGTACCCGTATTATGATTTATTATCAATTCATAGTTTAATCTTTGGCTTAAAGGGATAGTTCACTACAAAAATTTTGATGTAATATTTTATACAACGTTTTTGTCTATAAAATGAAAGTCAGTGGGGTCCAAAATTACTCTGGTTATTACTACTTACAAGGGGTGACTTTTTTTTCTCCCAATTCTGGCCTTTTTCCTCACAATCCAGACATTTTTCTTACAATTTCATCATTGTGGCGATGTAAACACCACAGAGTGTGTATATCGCAAATGTGTTAATATCTCGCAATTTTGGCTCAAACACATTTGTGATATATATACAGTATATATATATATATATATATATATATATATATAGATATGTACGGTGGCCGAGAGGGCTCAAATGAACATATTTATGAAATATGAATATATATATAAATATATATATATATATATATACAATGTTTTTTGTTTTTGCCACAGAGTAAAATAAAAAAAAATAAAAAAATAATAATCTCACAATGCAGACTTCTTAGAATTGTGTTTACATTTTGAAATTGCGAGCTAACATTTGCATTTCTTAGTTTATATCTCAGAATTCAGAGGAACAAAGTCTGAATTGTGAGATAAAAAAAAAAACTCAATTAGCTTTTTTTTTTTTAATTCCCTGGCAGAAACAGGCTTCCAAACCCTTTGACTTTAATTGTATGGACCAAAAAAAAAACAAAAACATTTTTTTTCAAAATATCTTTGTGTGTGTGTTTCACAGAAGAAGGGTTGGAAGACATGAGTAAATGATTGCAGATTTTTCATTTTTGCATGAACTATCGCTTTAAGGGTTATTCAAAATCCAATTTCTTGTTGATTGAGCTTGATCTTTAGTTTTAATTGTATGTGTGAAAGTTAATTTCAGATCTTACTGAAAAGCTCTCAAGCTGAGGACCATTTTTTATGATAATTTTCACATTGTAATGAGGTTTGAAAGAAGGTGTCCTCTCCTAATGCATCATGACAGACCTGCCGATAACCAGTCATGGTCTTGTTTGCTCTTGTCCTGTGAGCTTTAACTCCCGTCTGAACCGCTGCCTGCTCAGCTGATCTAACGCAACAAAATTGACATTAATGGTTTTATTAGAGTTCTAATGGTGACTACAATTGTTGCCCCTGTCAAGCATAGTCCTCCTAACAGACTGCTTAAGTCTAACATTTATATATTTATTTTCCTTGACTGAAAAGAAGATTGAGCTCTTAAAGTTGTTCCTGTGAGTTTGACAAACGCAAAGGCTGAAGTGAATTAATCTTCTCGGTAATGCGTTTTCATTTGATTGAATAGAATCCAGCGCACTATGGCATTCAGGGAGTCGGGTTTATAAAGGCCTGACTAAAAGCACATAAGTTCTCTGTGCCAACGGACCACTCACTGACCCAGGACGGGGAGAGGGGGTGGGTGGGATGGAATCCCCAAAGTGTTCGCAGTTCTTTTCTAATTGATCATATGTCACGGCGATATGTCCAGAATAGAACCGCCTTCTTAAAAGCTTCTGTTTGTAGGCCTGCTGATTTACGTCGGAGCATTTGCAAAAAGAGACACAGAGATGGAATTCTAAACTAAGACCTCAAATAATGGCATGAAGTGATTTGTGAATGCACTCAGTGTGATTACCTCTGTGCTGTGATAGATCCATGCAAGCTGTCGACTGAGGGTTCCAGTGCAAAAGCACATGGACACATATTGCTAGACAGTCTGTCTCCACTATATGCTGCTATGAAAACTTTGTGCATTATATAGGCAGCATTTTTTTTTTACTATAAGGTAATCTGTGTAATTTGTTCAATTGTAATACTTACTTTATCCTATCCAATTCTGTCATTATTTATTCACTTCTTTTGTTATTATCCTCAAGTTTTTCCAAACCTGAATTATTTAACATTCAAATGTAATTTGAAGAATCTAGTAGCTGGTTTTTGTCCAAGGAATCACAGTAAATTGTTAATTATAATGTTTTCGTGCTTAAAGTCCCTTGTATCATTTAAAACGATTGATTTTACTTTGTTTTATTTAATTTCTACAAAATAGCAATAGTAATTTTAATATCTGCCATTTATAGGCAATTTGCAGTAAGATTAAAATATTTATTGGCGTATTGTTATTGATATATTATTGGTTTCAAGGTTCAAGAAGGCACACAAAATTGAACTTCTGTGCTACAACTGTCTTCTGAAGCCAAACGATAGCTTTGTGTGAGAAACAAATGAAATTGAGAAATTTAAGTCATTATTCTTTGTAAATCTGCTTGCTTGCCCATTAGAGATGTAGCCATGTATGATTTGTGAAAGAATCGTTCTTTTGAATGGGATCTTTTCAGTAAATCAATTGATTTCCGTTCACAAAATGTTGTCTGAATAATTCATCCACAAATCTCTGTTCTTAAATTCAACTCCCTGATTCTGTTTTTAAATAATTGAATTTGTTATTCATTGATAGCCTTCCACACCAGTTGGCGGTTAACTCGAGAATCACTGCAACCAATTGAGTCAAGGAGTTGAATCACAACCAGATCAGTATGAATTGGGAATTTTTTTTTTTGGTGAACTCAACTCAATCAATTGATTGATTGAAAATATCTGACTCAGAAAAATGATTTGTTCACTAGTTCTCATGAATTACACGGGCAGATTGTTAGTGAATAATGACTAAAATTTCAAGTCATACATGCTACTTTAATGATGCTTTTGCATAATTTTTTGAAGCATCACTCCAGTCCCCATTTATCGTAATTGCAAAGAAAAGACAAGACCAGTTACATTCAGCTACAACCACTGGCAGACAGAAAGGACTGTTTTTTATTGTTTGCTATTCCACTGTTGACATAGAAGTGACACACTTCATCTTTAAATCGGTTTATTTTTTGTGTCACAGTTTGAGATCATATGGAGAGACCTCATTCGGTTCAGCTGATGGGGACTTTTCAAGTCATCTGAATGCTGATATTGTCAAACGTGATATCGTAGCAGGGGTTTATAGTCTCTCTGAACTTTCATCTGTTCTGTGGCCACGCTGCCTGTGTAATTCACCACACAGAACAGGATTTGGATCGAGTTATTCCTGTCATCTTATCGATGTGGCAGCCATTGACATGGTTGGTCTGGATTCTCCTCAGAGTAAAAGTGATTTTGGAAAGGCCCACCTTGGGGAGTCTATCATCTGAATCAGCTAATCTAAATGCAAATGAGCATCAGGCATGACCCCAATCTCCCAGAAAAAAAGCCAAAATGTTTACAAAGAGGAAGGTTTTTCCTTAAAAACCAGGTCTGGAAATTACAAATACACACTCACCTGTCCACAACAGTGTTGAAAGGGCCATTTGAAAACATTGCATGTGAAGACAACACCGACTAAATAAAATCAATGTAGCATGTTTTTTTGCGTATGTTATGTATTGAAATGTTAATATCCGTCCCTACTTGTTGTTTATTAAATAAACTCGTTCACAATCAATCAAAAGTACATGCGAAACCAAGGGAGAGTGACAGTCACTGACAGTTACTGTGACACTCTTGGTTGAAGCTGCACGTTTCTGTTACGCCTCTCTTCGGTGTGTGTGCATTCGGGTCCACAGGGGTCTCGCGTTCTCATCGACAGTCTTGTTGAGCCCAGAGGAATGGCTAGCTGGGATCATGTCCTGTCTATTTGATGAGAGCAGGTTCTTGTGCAAGGTCGAGCACATTGAGATGGCAGTCACTCTCCTTCCTTCCCACGCTGTCACAGACAGATGCTAATAAACAGGTGGCAACATTTCAGCTCTGCTTCTTTCCACTGATGACAGATGCAAACCTGGGCTGATCATTATGGTCTGATGATCCTCAGTTGATTATTACAGATTTATGGATGCACAATTTATCTGTGCCATATTGGATATCTGCCAATGTTAGAGATTTTTTAAATATTTATTGTTATTGAATATTAAACATTAAAAATGTTATTAAATGATTTAAAAATTATAACATTTTTAGTGGATGTTGTGATGCCTAAATACAAAATGTAAAATTGCTGTTTATTTGCTGTATTTAAATTTAAAAAAAATGTAACTAGTATTTAATTTAATATATAAATGGTAGATTTTTAAATATATGTTTTAAAATATTTAAATTATGGATATTCTCTAAGATTTTTTTTTTAATGTTTTTGAAAAGTCTTTTAAGCTCACCACTTATTTGATCAAAAGTACAGTAAAAACCGTAATACTGTCAAATATTATTACTCAAAATCAAAATTGTTTTCTATATTAATATATTTTTAAATGTTAAATTATCCTTTAGAAATCATTCTAATATGCTGATGTGCTGCTCAAGAAACATTTGTTAATATTGCTAATTAAGAAAACTGCATAATTATTATTATTTTTTTTTCTTAATTATTATGCATTTTTTCAGGATTTGATGAATATAAAGTTCAAAAGAACAGGATTTATTTGGAATATAAATCTTTTGTGACATTATAAATGTCTTTAATGTCACTTTACTGTCACTGATCATTAATTTAAAGTGTCACAATTTAATGTATATAGATGTTAATATCTACAGTTTATCTGGTTTTGACCTTGACATTAAAATAATTATCAGCATTGGCTAGAATTTTAATACCAGTGCATCTTTAATCTGACTCTGAATTGGTTTATGCCAATATGAGTTTGATCTAATCATTACAGCCTGGTTCTTAGTTTATTATTATAGTCTGAGTTGATTAAATATTACAGTCTGACTTGATATGATGCGATTTCAATTTTTCCTTTCTCTTTGAAGTGTTACAAGCTCTTGGTGCATTAAAGAAGATCTGTAAAGTTGCAAAGACTAAAGTCTCAAATCCAAAGAGATATTCTTTATAAAAGTTAAGAGTCAAATTTGTGTGCAGCACATTTTATGGAGGACTGTTTCCTGATCCTGGTAGAGTAGACTACTATGCCGGCTGTTCTGACTCACGGACTGTAAGTACGTTTTCATTTAAACTAAAGGATTTGCCACTGATGATTCAAACGCAAGTTTTGAGCAGTGTAGAGTAGCGCTTGTTTGTCATTTCTCCGATCACAAATGCAGACATGGTTTTATGTTTACGCGGCACGATGCAACGCAACGCGTAAAAAGACAGTATAAGTCATTATAATCCGTAATTATGTCCCCACTGGATGCAACAAATGCCTCGTTTGTAATGGGTTTTCATGTTTTTGAATCGTCGCTCCGGCCGGACAGGGCATCACAATATGGTAAGGGGTGTAACATTTCCGTCACACGCTTGAGGTATTCGACCAATCACAACGCACTGGATAGCTGGCCAATCAGAGCACACCTCGCTTTTCAGCCCGATTAGCTTTGTAAAAATCTACGCATTTCAGAAAGGCGGGGCATAGAGGAGAAACAATAATGTACAGTATGTGGAAAATAATGTTTTTTTTTTTTACTTTAAACCGCATAAAAACATTTCATTACCCCAAATACACAAAATAATGTTCTTTTTAGCAACATCATATGACCCCTTTAAGGATTCCATCCTGGTTCTCGTATTGGTTGTTGCAGACTACCTCTTATTTGAATGCTCCAGCCTTACTCTTAAGTTTATTATTAGAGTCTGATTCTAATCTAAGTTCTTCTCTTTGACCCTGAGCTGAGTGTTAAGCTCCGATACTGAGCTGAATGGTACAGTATGTAGAGTAAGAGCTTTAGGCTGTGGATTTATGCTGTAGTGGAGTGACTCAGTGGACCCAGATTTAAAAGGGCTTTAAACAGGGCCAGACCACTTTATTAACCCACAAACGGCTAGCGGCTCCATTCAAACCACTTCTTTTTAAAGTATCTTAAGTGTAATATGCAAATGTTTAGCTTTTGTAGTGCCTAAATATGAGGGGTTTTGAAAAGTAGTGGATTTTGGGGTTTTGGTTAATTGAATTGAACCCACTTACTCCCACTGATCTGTTATTTCATTTTTAATTTTCACATACGGTGCCTTTAGGAGTGCATTTGAAAGAGTCTAGCATGTGGGATGTGGTAAGTCTTTTGGTCTTTTTTTTCTTGCCACATCTGTGTTTAGAGCTCCAACAGTGAACTGGGACTGATTGTTATTTCATATGCCTCTGTTCCAAAGCCAGCAAATCACTCAACAGAGCATCAGGTTGTCCGGCAGCAGGATAAATGAAGCACTGTGTCTTTATTAGTCGAGTGGACAAAAGGATTTCCATCCAAATAGCACTCACTCTTAGTGATTAGCAGTTCTCTTCAGGTCATGGATGTAGTGATGATAGCAACTGTTCCATATGTATGGGAACTTTAAAGGAATAGTTCACCCAAAAATGAAAATTACCCCATGATTTACTCACCCTCAAGACATCCTACGGGCAGGGCCGTCCTTGGGGGGTGCAACTGGTGCGGTCGCACCGGGCCCCGCGGCGAACGGACCGAGATGGAAACCCAAACCCCACCCCCACCCCTGGAACGCGATCGCGAACGGACCGAGGGGGACACCTAGCTGGGATCATGTAAACTTAAAAAGTTTATTAACTATTTGGTACTGATGTATTGTTTTTTTATAATGGTTGATTTTAGTTTGTACTATTTTATATTTAATTTATTTAGACCAAATAGTACAGAATTTTTGTATCGCCCATTTATTGGTGGACAATACACAGGTAATACATTTATCAGTGGACAATATATTGCAACTCCACTTCTATCTTCCTCTTTAAACTTGCTCTTCCCTTTCCACTGATGTGCACACAGGCTAGATTACAACCTTTGTCACCCAAATGAGCACCACCACCTCCACTACTGTGTGTAATGTTACCATATGAGATTTTAATCTAATTTAGACAAGTTTTCAATCTTGTCACAGTACAAGGAAATTATAAAGTTAAACAACAACCTGTCCTGCTCAATATAATGAAAATCAGAGTATCAAGCCCTGTTCACACCAAAAACGGTAACTATAGGGCCTTTCGCACCGCAGGAACCTTTTCATAGTACCAGAACTAATTGTGGAACTACCC
>NW_015552531.1:109189-126660 GCF_001515605.1 Sinocyclocheilus anshuiensis | reverse complement strand
AAATCGTCCCAGTACTTTAGTACTGTACATTTAGTTCTGGAACTAAAGCGGTGCGAAAGGCCCTTATAAAGATAACGATATTAGCATCCACACCAGCGAACGATATCATCTGTTTATTTTAAGCGCATAAGCATGCGTCTGCCAATTCTTGAGCTCGTTACAGCAGGATGGATTCTGATTGGTTGTCAGAATTTATCATTCATCAGCTGGAAAAAAAATCGTTTTGAAAGTGATCACAGCGATATCGTTCCTCTGTATCGTTATCGTTATAGTTGTGGTGTGAACTATGCTATTCTTTAATATTGATAACGATTTTTAGAACTATATCTTTATCGTTATCTTTATAGTTATCGTGCTTGGTGTGAACGGGCCTTCAGGCTCCTGCTCCACTGAACTGCTGCATGAAATCATGCTGGTTCAATTTCCTCCGTTAACATTTAGATGGTATGAAGATGTGTTCCGGAAAACAAGTCTTGCATGAGCTTTCGCCAAGGCCTCTGTGGATTCAGTAATCTGTGAGACTAATGGAGAATTATCACTCGGGTGTTTGCTGACTCTCACTTTCTCGTCCAGTCACCATAGTTACCTGATCTCCCATGACTACAAGTGTTCCATCACCTCAAGGAGTGATGCGTTTATCGTTGTGAAAATTAAACCTGAATAAACATGGTAATATGAGCCAGTTCCCTGTAATACAATAAAAAAACCTTCATTTCGACAGTCTTTTATCCTTTATTTTTATGTTCTGATATTTGTTGTGTCCTCTGGATGATTCTGTTGGGAAAAACAGTCCTGATGTATCTGATCAGATAAGGTCTATCGCAGCTGAAACCATTCACATTGGCATTTCCTGTCAATGTGCTGCACTTCCTGTTATCTTTTTTTTAATGTTTGCAGTGCTTGTTGATATCGACACCTCTCTCTCGGTAGTACAGTTCTTGCGGCCTTATCGCCGAGCTTCTACAAAGGGGTCAGGGGAACAGTATTTCCTCTAGAGAAAGACATATTTCAATTTAAGTATGGTTTATTCATCGAGTTGCCGGGGCAAGGCCGAGTGCTAATGTACCTTCTCTGCAACAGAGCAATGAGGCTTTTACATGTCTCGAATACCTAGCCTTGTAGGAGTTTCAAAGATCCGACTGGCCTTCATTCCCACAAGTGAATTTTCCATGTGTTTGTTTTATTTGAGAGGTTTGTGTCAGTTGAGTAAAACTCTCATTGATTGGGAGGTTCATTACCAGCGTGCTGGAGAGACCATGGCTCAGCAGTTTTCTGATATCCCCCCTCCCATGAGGATGTACAGGCAAAGAAAAACATGTTGACTGCGTTGTTTCCGCATCAGACAACGGATTTAACTGTCAGAAATAGCAGTTAGCCCTTCAGGCGCACCCTTCTGTTTAGTAATTTGATCCGTGTTCAGCTGTTCAGGGGTAAAACACATAGCTCATTGTTACTTTTTGACGTGCACTATGGGATGGTTGTGGGTGACCAGGCAGTTGATGTGTAAATATAAAGAGTGATGTAATTTGGGAGGGTCAAGGAGTTTGGAAGTGAAGTGTTTTAAAAAAATGTGCTTTTGCTCTGAGGATCTTTGTACAGTGGCCCCAAAATGTGTTTGGACACTTAAAATGTCTGAATTTCAGTTAGGGATGCACACACACACACACACACACACACACACACACATATATATATATATATAATTAAAATAAATGTATGATATTAATATTTTTCATAATATTTTTAGCATTTTATTTTAAAGGGCACCTATTATGCCCCTTTTTACAAGATGTAATATTGGACTTGGGTGTCCCCAGAATGTGTCTGTGAAGTTTCAGCCCAAAATACCCAACAGATCATTTATTATAACAGCTGGAAAATTTCATTTTTGGGGTGTGTCTAAAAAAGAGCTGTTTTGGAGTGTATTGCTTTAAATGCAAATGAGCTGCATATTCCCGCCCCGTCTCCAGAAGAAGGCGTCGTGTATACGTCTCTCTGCATTGCATATCTACAGCAATAGACAGCCGGTAGAAGCAACATAACAGCGCAAGAGAACCGGGGTTCAGCTGTACATATGGGAAGCCAAATACACTGAAAATGGGACGAAACAGCGCAATGTTACAGAGATCGCGCTGCGCTGAGGCACGCGACCGCGCTACGAACGGCGCCAAATAAAGTTAATCTCACAAGCGCGGCGCTTATCAGTTAAAAAATACTTCATGTACGCACACAAATACGCTTAAAACACTAAGCACTATAACAATATGACATTCACAAAGGAGTCTGGAGTGATACACGTATTTAGGTCGATTTTGAGGCGCATTACCTTGAAAAATGAATGTAATCCACTGCGTCCTCAGCAGCTCAGATGTTGGGAGAAAATTAAGACTCTTATGTTCATTCTTACATGCAAACACGGAGCATTGGGATTGCTTGCGAGACATTGTTGATGTTACAGCTGCTTGAGCGCGGAAGAAAATGGAGGACAGCGTAGAACCGCTGAGGGCGGAAACTATAGCAATGCAGGGCTGTCAATCAACCCCTGTGGCCCGGCCCTACGCAATGTGACGTCACACTGCGGTGAGAATCAAAACAGCAGGCCTAGTGAGACTGACTTGGTTTAAAGGGGATTAAAAAATGAGGAGTGGGTGGATTTTTATCTAAATTGTAGGGTGGTTGTGTTCACACACTGCCAAAACACATTTGTCCAAATGTTTAATTTGTTGCATTTAAATGAGTTGATTTTTTTTTATTCTTTAGACAAAATGGTCATTTAATATAGCATTTAATTATAAAGTCAAAAATAATTATCGACCAGTATTTTAATATCAGTGCATCCTTACTTTGATCAAAATTTTGAACTTTAGAACTTATCACTTCTGTGTGAAATTTCGGAATCGGCTGAAAATGGCTTAAAATGTTAACATCGGCATCGAGCCGATATGAAAAATTATGCCGATATGCCTTGCCGATAAGACGAGTAACTCACACGTGCTCAAGGTGTGCTAGCGATAAGATCACATCAACAGTGTGGCCATTCCTGAAGCGAACTTTTGCCTGAATGGTGATTAGATTCACTGTTTTGGATCACTACATTTGAGAATGTACGTACAGAATGATGTGTCAGGTGCGCGATAGAGTAATCCGTGCAGCAGCAGCACGGATCCTAATGCCTGTCTGATAAGGTGTTTTATTTATTTAGGGGGTTTATTTACTTGTAATAAAATGAAAGTAAAATACACTTAATAACATTGTGTTTCTGATTAAATAAAGCAGTGATTGATTCTGTTAATTTATCATTTTTCATTACATCTTTATGTGAAATGTTTTGCTTAAAGTGTGCTATCTTTCTTTGAAAGAAATGCCACTGGCTTTGACATTTTGTTATCTAATGGAGTGACATTCATACATTTTTAAGTGTGTTTTAACTTTCCAAAAACTTTCTGGGGACATTTTATTTGCTCTTGCTCATTTTGCCCTTCACACAACCTCACACACAAACACAGGTACAGTAGATTATTACAGCACATCTGATACCTCGGCCCTTTGCCTGATTAGATCCCTGTGGAATACTGCCTCGCACCAAACAGGAAACCAATGACATCACAAATATCCTGTCTTTTTGGAACACAGCCCAGTGACTTCATATTTCTCACACTGCACTGTTCAAAAACCTTCTGTTTGTTAGAGCTAAAGATGGGTTGTATTACATGAATCAATGCAAAAGCTCTTTCAGCTTTGGTGTTGTGCTATAACACTAGTTGTAGCATTGCTCGTGCTCCTAGGCCCTAGAAAGGTCTATGATGGACTTGTATATATTCTCCGAGCTCGTAATCCTCTTAGATAAATAGAAGAGAATTTTTTGCTTGTGAGGTTGTGATTTCCATAGAGGCAGATTCTTTCCACAGAAGCCCATTATTAAGACGTTTATGTTGTGGAAAAGGCAAAAGGATGGTTTCCTGTATTCTGTGAGCCATAAGCTGCAGCACCTGTAACATGTAATTACATTGTGCGCTCATGACAAAAGAAGAATTGCATCGTTGTTGCGCTTTTTACTGAGTGGAATGAAGCCATTTTGTTACATGTGTTTGCTTAAAGATAGCATAGGCTAGCTCAGTGTTTTTCAGCTGAGAAGAGAATCAAAATTTTTGTTTTTTTTCAGTGCAGTCACATCCAGATGCAAGCTCATCCAAAAACACATGGGGTAATAGGATCTCTTGGAGCCCGGCCTGCAGGACAGGACTGTTTTACATTCAGCTCAGAGTCTGTTTTGAAGGAATTTCAGAAGGGTGGATCCACAATTCCTGTCTATGATGATTATATCAAGAACAAGTCTGTCATAGAGCTGGATAATACATTGCATAATGGCCATGATTTTGCTGGTGTATTATAAAATTAAGTAGCATTGTAAATATTTAGATTTTAATGCACTTCAATTTCCTAAATTTTGTGTCATTAGGAGAGTTTTTCTGGATTCTTTGATGGGGGGGAAAAAGTTAAAAAGAACAGCATTTATTCAAAATAGAAATCTTTTGTAACAATATACACTACCGTTCAAAAGTTTGGGGTCAGCACTTTTTTTTGTTGTTGTTGAAAGAGATGAATACTTTTATTCAGCAAGTATGTGTTAAATTGATAAAATGTGATAGTAAAGACTTTTTTTGTTACAAAAAAATTATATTTTGAATAAATGCTGTTCTTTTTTAACTTTTTATTTATCAAAGAATCCTGAAAAAAGTATCACAGGTTCCAAAAAATATTAAACAGTGCAACTGTTTCCAACATTGATAATAAATCAGCATGTTAGAATGATTTCTGAAGGATAATTTCATACTGAAGACTGGAGTAATGATGATGAAAATTCAGCTTTGCCATCACAGGAATAAATTATATTTTAAAGTATATTAAAATAGAAAAAAGTTATTTTAAATTGTAATATTATTTCACAATATTGCTGTTGTTACTGTGTTTTTGATCAAATAAATGCAGCCTTGATGAGCATAAGAGACTTTAAAAAAAAAAAACATTAAAAGATCCCAAACTTATATATAAAAATTTTTTTCATTTACTTCTTTTTGTGCATTTAAAACTAATTATTTAGCGCATCTGAAACCCTGCCCAATTTCTGCTAATGAAAATAAGGCATGTGGCTGCCTCCAGTAATTTGTGTTGTCGCCTGTGCAGATGTTTTGATTGCTGTGTTTTTTAACTCAATTAGATAAACATTATTTAGACCCGCAGTGTTCGCCTGTCTCTCCTGTCGATCTGCAGAGTGGTTTTCCTATGTTGATTTTAGCCGCTTCATGTCATTTTTGTCTATGTCGGATGATTGTTGTCTTTGGAGGTGTGTGATGTTATTCAGTTTTTTCAGAGGAGTCTAATGTCATATAAATCTGTCAGCAGAAACATGGAAGTACATACCACTCTTTCTGCAGATCAAATTGCTCGTGGAGAACAACTAAAAGTACCTCTAACACATCATAAGTTTATTGTAGCGGGGTGAATTATGCACCAAAGTTAATTTCTTCTTATTAGGTGTTTGTTCAGATAATCAACTGTGGGCAAAAGCTATAATAATAGTGATTGCTATAGAAAACGCCACTAATTAGTAAAATATTATCTTCCATGCAAATCTTGATTTTGTTTGTACATCTGTTCCATTTTTTCAGAAAATATGAGATGGCAGTGTATGCAACAAGTCTGACAGCTGCTCTTTGTTTCGTACGATATGTTTTCGGTTGGCAGCTGGCAAGTATGCGAGAAATGTAGCCAACGTCACACCCCCAGCAGATTAAACAGTCGCACACCTGGAGGATAACTGTCCGGTAGCCGCCTGTCATTCCCGTTGCCCTCGTTTTCACTCTCTTCACGGCGGAGTCGTCTGCACTTGTGTTTTTTCTTGATTTTAATGGTTACAGACTTAGGCAGCGGTGTCAAAATTTATGAGGGACTCGTCCCTCAGGGAAGGACAAGGAGAGAATAAGACGGCAAGAGAGAAGGTGTGTGTGTGCGAAGCAAAGAATAAGTAAGCGAGATAAGGACAGGCAACGCTATGAATCTCCTGAGCAGAAACCTCCACATAAGGCAGTTTGATTGGCGGCAAGTGGGTGTGAGGAAATGAATCATCCAGTCTCTGTTTAAAAAAAAAATAATTCTTTTCGGCTTTTCTTCATCCTCCTCCTCATCAAGCCTTTAGCCTCCCAGCCATTTTTATTGGGCCGTTAAAGAGGTCATTAGGGAAAAACAGCCTTCACTGTCACTTTTTCCTGTCCTTCCAAGGATCTAAACCGTAGATGTTCACTAGATCACAGCAGTGTAGCACATACAGTGTGCTGGAACATAATTATATTGGCATCAAGAGTGAGGAGGATGAGATTAGCTTTGTTCCGAAACATATTGAGCTACCTACCTAGACCATATTTTTAGGCATCATCTTCTGAAGGCCGCCCCAAAAGGTAGGCAGTACGATGTTGACTTTTAAGATACCACGTTTTGGCCTTCTTATTATTCAAAGATGAGACTGAATGTATCCTTCGTTGAGAATGCAGTCCCAGAATGAAAATTAGTACTTTTATTCAACAAACGTTAAATTGACCAAAGTTGCGAAAAGTTTTAGTTTTTTGTTTTTTCAAATAAATGCTGTTAATTTCAACTTCTATTCATCAAAAAAATCCTGAAACAAATTAATCACGGTTTCCACAAAAATATTAATAATAATTTCTGGAGCCACCAAATCAGCATATTAAAATCATTTCTGAAGGATTATGTGACACTGAAGACTGGAGTAATGATGCTGAAAATTCAGCTTTGTCATCAAAGGAATAAATTTCATTTTAAAATATATTTATTGACCAAGGATGGCGGCACGTTCACACGCTGCGGCTTCTCTCTCTCCCGACAGAAAGGTGTTTTCGTGCTTTTTGTCTTGTGAGTCGCAGTGTTTTTGTACGTATTCGTCGCGTCTATCTGTCTCTAAGCGCGCATACAGTCGTGAGTTTCTGCTCGATGTCGGCAGAACCACATTTTTAGAGTTAAACTCTGCGCACGCCGAAGAGCTGTTTTTAAAATTCTACAATGATTTTAAAAAACTGCGCTGGTATCGGATCGATCTATCGGTATCGGCAGATACTCCGAGTGTTTGGTATAGGATCGGTATCGGTTCTGAAAAAGTGGTATCGAGCCAGCCCTACACAGAACACAGGGATTGCTAACGAGACATTGTTGACATTACAGCTGCTCGAGTGCGCAGAAAATGGAGGGCAGCATGCAACCAAACACAAACCGCTGAGGGCGGAAACTATAGCAATGCAGGGCTGTCAATCAACCCCTGTGGCCCGGCCCTACGCAATGTGACGTCACACTGCGGTGAGAATCAAAACAGCAGGCCTAGTGAGACTGACTTGGTTTAAAGGGGATTAAAAAATGAGGAGTGGGTGGATTTTTATCTAAATTGTAGGGTGGTTGTGTTCACACACTGCCAAAACACATTTGTCCAAATGTTTAATTTGTTGCATTTAAATGAGTTGATTTTTTTTTATTCTTTAGACAAAATGGTCATTTAATATAGCATTTAATTATAAAGTCAAAAATAATTATCGACCAGTATTTTAATATCAGTGCATCCTTACTTTGATCAAAATTTTGAACTTTAGAACTTATCACTTCTGTGTGAAATTTCGGAATCGGCTGAAAATGGCTTAAAATGTTAACATCGGCATCGAGCCGATATGAAAAATTATGCCGATATGCCTTGCCGATAAGACGAGTAACTCACACGTGCTCAAGGTGTGCTAGCGATAAGATCACATCAACAGTGTGGCCATTCCTGAAGCGAACTTTTGCCTGAATGGTGATTAGATTCACTGTTTTGGATCACTACATTTGAGAATGTACGTACAGAATGATGTGTCAGGTGCGCGATAGAGTAATCCGTGCAGCAGCAGCACGGATCCTAATGCCTGTCTGATAAGGTGTTTTATTTATTTAGGGGGTTTATTTACTTGTAATAAAATGAAAGTAAAATACACTTAATAACATTGTGTTTCTGATTAAATAAAGCAGTGATTGATTCTGTTAATTTATCATTTTTCATTACATCTTTATGTGAAATGTTTTGCTTAAAGTGTGCTATCTTTCTTTGAAAGAAATGCCACTGGCTTTGACATTTTGTTATCTAATGGAGTGACATTCATACATTTTTAAGTGTGTTTTAACTTTCCAAAAACTTTCTGGGGACATTTTATTTGCTCTTGCTCATTTTGCCCTTCACACAACCTCACACACAAACACAGGTACAGTAGATTATTACAGCACATCTGATACCTCGGCCCTTTGCCTGATTAGATCCCTGTGGAATACTGCCTCGCACCAAACAGGAAACCAATGACATCACAAATATCCTGTCTTTTTGGAACACAGCCCAGTGACTTCATATTTCTCACACTGCACTGTTCAAAAACCTTCTGTTTGTTAGAGCTAAAGATGGGTTGTATTACATGAATCAATGCAAAAGCTCTTTCAGCTTTGGTGTTGTGCTATAACACTAGTTGTAGCATTGCTCGTGCTCCTAGGCCCTAGAAAGGTCTATGATGGACTTGTATATATTCTCCGAGCTCGTAATCCTCTTAGATAAATAGAAGAGAATTTTTTGCTTGTGAGGTTGTGATTTCCATAGAGGCAGATTCTTTCCACAGAAGCCCATTATTAAGACGTTTATGTTGTGGAAAAGGCAAAAGGATGGTTTCCTGTATTCTGTGAGCCATAAGCTGCAGCACCTGTAACATGTAATTACATTGTGCGCTCATGACAAAAGAAGAATTGCATCGTTGTTGCGCTTTTTACTGAGTGGAATGAAGCCATTTTGTTACATGTGTTTGCTTAAAGATAGCATAGGCTAGCTCAGTGTTTTTCAGCTGAGAAGAGAATCAAAATTTTTGTTTTTTTTCAGTGCAGTCACATCCAGATGCAAGCTCATCCAAAAACACATGGGGTAATAGGATCTCTTGGAGCCCGGCCTGCAGGACAGGACTGTTTTACATTCAGCTCAGAGTCTGTTTTGAAGGAATTTCAGAAGGGTGGATCCACAATTCCTGTCTATGATGATTATATCAAGAACAAGTCTGTCATAGAGCTGGATAATACATTGCATAATGGCCATGATTTTGCTGGTGTATTATAAAATTAAGTAGCATTGTAAATATTTAGATTTTAATGCACTTCAATTTCCTAAATTTTGTGTCATTAGGAGAGTTTTTCTGGATTCTTTGATGGGGGGGAAAAAGTTAAAAAGAACAGCATTTATTCAAAATAGAAATCTTTTGTAACAATATACACTACCGTTCAAAAGTTTGGGGTCAGCACTTTTTTTTGTTGTTGTTGAAAGAGATGAATACTTTTATTCAGCAAGTATGTGTTAAATTGATAAAATGTGATAGTAAAGACTTTTTTTGTTACAAAAAAATTATATTTTGAATAAATGCTGTTCTTTTTTAACTTTTTATTTATCAAAGAATCCTGAAAAAAGTATCACAGGTTCCAAAAAATATTAAACAGTGCAACTGTTTCCAACATTGATAATAAATCAGCATGTTAGAATGATTTCTGAAGGATAATTTCATACTGAAGACTGGAGTAATGATGATGAAAATTCAGCTTTGCCATCACAGGAATAAATTATATTTTAAAGTATATTAAAATAGAAAAAAGTTATTTTAAATTGTAATATTATTTCACAATATTGCTGTTGTTACTGTGTTTTTGATCAAATAAATGCAGCCTTGATGAGCATAAGAGACTTTAAAAAAAAAAAACATTAAAATTTTTTTTCATTTACTTCTTTTTGTGCATTTAAAACTAATTATTTAGCGCATCTGAAACCCTGCCCAATTTCTGCTAATGAAAATAAGGCATGTGGCTGCCTCCAGTAATTTGTGTTGTCGCCTGTGCAGATGTTTTGATTGCTGTGTTTTTTAACTCAATTAGATAAACATTATTTAGACCCGCAGTGTTCGCCTGTCTCTCCTGTCGATCTGCAGAGTGGTTTTCCTATGTTGATTTTAGCCGCTTCATGTCATTTTTGTCTATGTCGGATGATTGTTGTCTTTGGAGGTGTGTGATGTTATTCAGTTTTTTCAGAGGAGTCTAATGTCATATAAATCTGTCAGCAGAAACATGGAAGTACATACCACTCTTTCTGCAGATCAAATTGCTCGTGGAGAACAACTAAAAGTACCTCTAACACATCATAAGTTTATTGTAGCGGGGTGAATTATGCACCAAAGTTAATTTCTTCTTATTAGGTGTTTGTTCAGATAATCAACTGTGGGCAAAAGCTATAATAATAGTGATTGCTATAGAAAACGCCACTAATTAGTAAAATATTATCTTCCATGCAAATCTTGATTTTGTTTGTACATCTGTTCCATTTTTTCAGAAAATATGAGATGGCAGTGTATGCAACAAGTCTGACAGCTGCTCTTTGTTTCGTACGATATGTTTTCGGTTGGCAGCTGGCAAGTATGCGAGAAATGTAGCCAACGTCACACCCCCAGCAGATTAAACAGTCGCACACCTGGAGGATAACTGTCCGGTAGCCGCCTGTCATTCCCGTTGCCCTCGTTTTCACTCTCTTCACGGCGGAGTCGTCTGCACTTGTGTTTTTTCTTGATTTTAATGGTTACAGACTTAGGCAGCGGTGTCAAAATTTATGAGGGACTCGTCCCTCAGGGAAGGACAAGGAGAGAATAAGACGGCAAGAGAGAAGGTGTGTGTGTGCGAAGCAAAGAATAAGTAAGCGAGATAAGGACAGGCAACGCTATGAATCTCCTGAGCAGAAACCTCCACATAAGGCAGTTTGATTGGCGGCAAGTGGGTGTGAGGAAATGAATCATCCAGTCTCTGTTTAAAAAAAAAATAATTCTTTTCGGCTTTTCTTCATCCTCCTCCTCATCAAGCCTTTAGCCTCCCAGCCATTTTTATTGGGCCGTTAAAGAGGTCATTTGGGAAAATAGCCTTCACTGTCACTTTTTCCTGTCCTTCCAAGGATCTAAACCGTAGATGTTCACTAGATCACAGCAGTGTAGCACATACAGTGTGCTGGAACATAATTATATTGGCATCAAGAGTGAGGAGGATGAGATTAGCTTTGTTCCGAAACATATTGAGCTACCTACCTAGACCATATTTTTAGGCATCATCTTCTGAAGGCCGCCCCAAAAGGTAGGCAGTACGATGTTGACTTTTAAGATACCACGTTTTGGCCTTCTTATTATTCAAAGATGAGACTGAATGTATCCTTCGTTGAGAATGCAGTCCCAGAATGAAAATTAGTACTTTTATTCAACAAACGTTAAATTGACCAAAGTTGCGAAAAGTTTTAGTTTTTTGTTTTTTCAAATAAATGCTGTTAATTTCAACTTCTATTCATCAAAAAAATCCTGAAAAAAATTAATCACGGTTTCCACAAAAATATTAATAATAATTTCTGGAGCCACCAAATCAGCATATTAAAATCATTTCTGAAGGATTATGTGACACTGAAGACTGGAGTAATGATGCTGAAAATTCAGCTTTGTCATCAAAGGAATAAATTTCATTTTAAAATATATTTATTGACCAAGGATGGCGGCACGTTCACACGCTGCGGCTTCTCTCTCTCCCGACAGAAAGGTGTTTTCGTGCTTTTTGTCTTGTGAGTCGCAGTGTTTTTGTACGTATTCGTCGCGTCTATCTGTCTCTAAGCGCGCATACAGTCGTGAGTTTCTGCTCGATGTCGGCAGAACCACATTTTTAGAGTTAAACCCAAGGGTCTGAGAGTAACGCAATTTCAATTCTCTGTGTGTATGTGCTGTACATGTGGAAGAATTGACAATAAAACAGACTTGACTTGACTTGACTATTCAAATAGAAAAAGTTATTTTAAATTGTAATAATATTTCACAATATGGCTTCTGTATTTTTATTTCAATAAAAGTAATTTAAAGTAATTCATTATAATAATTGAAATTGTCATTTTCTGTTATGTTTGTGTGTGATAGATGGATGCTTTTATTTTATTAAGTACCAAAAATATCAGTAAAAAAATCTATATAATTAAAATGGCATGTTTTGCGGTATTTTAAAAATTCATATCATAGCAAAAATAAACACCGGTATTCGGTATGAACCGGTATACCGCCCAGCACTAGCATGTTTTACATTATGTGTGGTTGTGCTGTATATTTTAATATAGTAGTTTTAGTAGTTATAGTAGTTTTGCGTTGTTAGCTTAGCAACATACTAACATTAAATAAACTCCGTTGGAATCATTTGTTTGTTCTGCTCACAAGAAGCGCTATTTGTGTGTTTTTCGGCATTTAAAGTCTGAAATAAGTTTTCATTTCATTTATTATTCTACCTTAAAAGGCAGCTGCCTATGTAGGCAGTAGACAGCAAGGCGGCTCGCTAGGTTTTGTAACAGAACTATTGATTCATTGTAGCTCTCTCATGTAGTTATTCTGTCACTTGTGAGTCTCCACCACTCTCTCATTATGCACCAGATCTTTTCTTAATTTCCGTGCAAATGTGACAGCCCAGTCGCCTAATGCTTTGTGACAAGTCACAAAACCTTGTTACATTAATCATTGCAGGATTTGTTCTCCGTCACCCACACCGTCCGGATGGTTTCCTCGAAGATCTGCCCAAAAACACCTTACCTAACCATTTTCTGAAAAAACATGAAATGTTTTCTAAACCAAAAATGGATTTCCTGAATAAAAGAGGAGGTGTGGTGTCAGTTTAGTATTATAATCTGCTTAAGCAAAGAGGCGATTGTGATTTATTAGTTTTTTATGTTTATAAGATTATTTGCAAATTTGTGACGGTCCCTTTCTCTTGCAGGCGACATCACTCAGAAAGGATATGAGAAGAAGAGGTCAAAACTGCTCGGGGCGTATCTGCCCCACCCTCCAGGTAAGAGCCCCAACTCTCAGCTCTCATTTAGGGGGTCACAGAGTGCGTTTGTACCCACAGGTTTAAACAGCTGACTGAACCAGCTTTTCTGCAGCAGATGGGTTTGCCTTCCCTTCTTCTCTCATTTAAACAGATCCTAAAAACATGCGATGGGAATCTGTTTCCTGTGGGCTAATATTCTAGACATTAAGATCTCAACAGATGGATTTCACAGTCGCTCTGTCATACTTAAGCAAGCAGTGACTTTTATAGGGCATCCTAGGCTGCATTACTATGCGGATGGTAAGGTTGCACACTTATATATCCACCGTTATGCAGGCATATGGGGTTTAACTGCCCATTTTATTATTTGACCGGATATCTGATTTAGAAACATTCAAAAGATGTATAAAATTTTTATTTTATATACATCATATACGTGGAAGAAGATACAATATTTGCCAGATAAAGGTTAACAAATTAGAGTTGGTTGACAGTCTAAATGCAGCCTTAAAATCTGAAGCTCCAACAGCTCTATTTTGTCTTTTTACTCCTATGAAAATCTTATTTGGAAAGCAAGGCCATCCACAACCCGGTCCGGCTCCAGACTTAATCAGTCTGTTTGCCCGCTTTTTCTTCAGTGCTGCTTTAATATGTGCTGATAAGTGACTGTAGGCGCCAGAATTAAGAGGCTCCTCTAAGCTTCATAAAAGGTGCTTAGAACTTTTTTCTCTCATTTCACTGAACTGAAACAACCCCTTCTTATGAATATAAGTGGGAAGAAAATCTAATGTTCAGTGTTGCTTTTCAATAAGGGATACCACAGTTGATCACTCGTTTAAGTGCACTTAAAGTAAATACTTTGCATTTAGACTATCGATAAAATGCAGAGAGTCACTGCTGATCAAGCGTCTCCAGCTTTAGATGGCATTAGTCTTTAAAAGCACGCCGGCATTATTGAAATGAAGTGCTCGGTAGAGTAATTGCTTGGTGTCAAAGAACATTTTAAGAAATGCTTTTTTCAAGATGAGGTGATTTCTTTTCTTTTACAGTTATCCCAGACAGGTATTCACAATATATTTAGACAAGTTTAGTAGTGTGTAAAACAAGCCTTGTTACTGATTTTTTTGTTTTTGTATTTTATATTTTAAAGTGACCTTTTTGAAGGCAAATTGAAAGCAAACGCATAAATATCAAGTTATATATCTTCAAATGGTTGAAAAAATATTAAGATGTCATATTTTTAGCTATATCACCCAGCCCTACCAATAAAGGTAGTACTGTTTTTATAGTTTGGTAAGAATTTATGTAACTTTTGAAGGTCTCTTGATTTGTGCTCGCCGTGTCTGGCTGAATTGTTGATTAGCACAGCTTCTGTTGCCATAGCAACAGGCAGCCCGCATGTTCCTAGTCTGGCTCCCGGTGAAAAAAAAAAATGACATCATGTTCGGGCACAAAGCATGTATCGTAGACTGTGGCGTGAAGAGCAGCATGCGCCAGACTCAACGCGACGACTCCATTCCTGCGGGAACTGGTGTTTTTTAACAGTCCCGTAAAGGCATGAACTTGCGTTTAACCATATCTTCGTTTACATACTGGAGCAAGGGAACGTGGCACAGTGACACCTCCCTCAATGTCTGCTTGATTTTGTTTGTATGTGTCTCCTAGTTTTTAAGAGCATCAGGTTACCAGCACAGAGGAGAGATTGTCTCCGTCGCTGCCTTTGACTGAATGACAGCCGTACTTAGATTGTTAACCCTCGGCTTTTTAGTAGGAGGAAGACTGTGTGTTCATTGTACTTGAGTCAGAAAAGCACCATCACATCCTCCGCTGCATGAGCTGGTGCATGATTCTGACTTAACCTGCTGTCTCACCTTCTGCCTTATTGAATAAATAAGTCCACCCACTGATGTCTTTGGCTATGTCAGCACAGGGCCAAAGTTGATTTCTTCGGCCTGCATGCATAGCTCTTGGCTGGAACGCCGAACGCAACCTGGGCCATCTTACGTGTCCTAAAATCTGCCAGGAGGAGCAGAGTAGTTCTAAGCTCTCTGCTCCGAATCCAAGACAACAAAGAACAACAGAACAGAACAGAACAGAGCTGGCTCATCACAAGAGCCGTTGATATGAGTCATAGCCGACCAATCGCTGCTGTGTGTGCCTGGAATTAAATATTTTATCTATTCTTAATTAGGGCTGCACTGGCATAGACATTTTGGCAGATATGGATCATCTATATATGGCCACATGGAATCTGCAGCCACAAAACTCACAGAAAGCTCCACAGATTTCCACAGAATTTGAAAATGTTATTCATAAAATCAGAAAATTCTCTGCTCTGCAGAGTTTTCTTCAAAATTTGTTAAGAAATGTATATAGGTCTGCCAATGTTTACATTATTTTGTATTTTTGCATTGCTTTTATTTCATTTTATTTTACACTTTCACACAAGTGAAATCAAGCGTCAAAACATAATGTATAGTAGAAAGGTTAACTTAACTATTTTGCACTTTGGTTGCCATTGAAAAAGAATATACCGTTTAAATTGGATAAAATAAGATATTATCCTTCAATAACTGGATAGTTAATATGTTTGTCAGTGTTTGTAAATTATTGTTTTTTGGATTGCGTTTGTTTTGTTTTGCTTGTTTGTATAGTTTTGTATGTCTTTTTTTTATTTTTTGTATTATTATTTTATTTTTTTATTTTTTTGCATTGCTTGTGCTTTGCTTGTGTTTTGTTTTCTTTGGAATTTTGCACATCTCCAAGCAAAATCTATCATAAAACATTATAATGTAGAAACATTAAATAACTGTTTAGCATGTTCAGATATTGTCATTAAAAAAAAAAAAGATTCTCTTTCCAATAATTAATAAAACCAATATTATTGGTTAGAAATAATATATTGTGCAACTCAATTACTGCTGTATCAAAAACCAACAAACATTTAGGTCTGAAGGGGTGAGAGATCCAAAAAAAGAAGATGACAATATGTTAGAAAGAAAAGCTGCACAGAACTTAGAATGAGACAAGAAAGTAGGTTGCCAATGAGAAATTGAAAGAAGGAAACGCTAATTAAAATGAGAACAAATTAGGGTATGTCTTAGCCCATCTGTGAGGGGGAGTGTTACAGGAAGAGATCAATGAAGTGGATATGTAATAAATAAATCCCTGGCTGAGACATGTAATTGTCCCTCTCTTGCTCTCTTTGTGTCCTTTAGGGCTGGAGGCGTCCATGGCACACGAGCGCAGACCGCCTATGGCGCCCTCTGCTTCACGATACCACCGTAGACGCTCCTCCGGCACCCGTGATGAACGTTACCGATCAGGTGAGTCAGCGGCAGGACTGCAGCAGGGAGTTTATTCCTGCAGTGCAATGACAGATCCCTCATGATTGTTACACTGGACTGATGGGAAATATAGCTGCCCAGAATTCCTGTACCACAATAATAGTTCTGCAGCAAGTAAACAAGAGAAAAAGGTAACAAAACTGATAAAGGGGATTCATTCTGTAATATTTATCTCCACTGTGAGTTTTCTGGGCTCATAATATCAATTTCTTTAAATACCCTTAAAACAAAATCCAGATAATTTAGCTATTTATACCATATATTACTGCAAAACTGAATGTTTTATGAATTTAACAATTGTTGACACAAAAATAGGTATGTCAAGGAAAAAAAAGAAATAAATAATATATTTTTTCTTTAATACTAAAATAAAGAAAACAAACACTTTTTTAATGGTAATGGAATAAATTCATGACATTTTAACAGGCTCAATGTCAAAAAATGTGTCGTAAATGTAAAAATGTATATATAAATATATGTGTGTGTGTATACACAACAACATATAGCATATAAAATGTATTTAAATAATTTAAAACAGAGTGTGTGTTTGGGTGGCAGATTATGGATTGTTTATCCCTGAATATGTCTCTGGACTCCTCCCTCTGGGCAAATACATACAAATATTGATATATGATATGTGTGTGAGAGAGATTTATCTGCTATGAGCTGTACACATTAAAATTGTATCTGTCTTTGTCCTGTCTCTGGATGTCCTTTAGACAGCCACACATTCAAAATAAAGAGATGAGAGATTAAAAAATAGGGTTCAGTAGTCATGTGATATGTCAAAAATATCTTATCGATAATCGCCTTTAAAAATATTGCGATATCCGATAATATCGTCTACCTAAGCCCCGCCCCCACCAAAACAACATTGCTGACATGCACCATAAACACACACCATGTTCAGTTTGGTCTTAATTATTGCCACAAAGTTTGGTTTTACTTTTCTTAGTTTGTGCTTAAACTAACAGAAAACATTAGCTTTGCTGTTATTTTGGTGTTGCTAATAATTTCCACTCTGTTCTTATCAAATTTGTGTTTGAAATGAATTTCGTTTTGTGAGGAGAACTGTTGAGGAAAAATAATAGAACCCAATTTTAAGTTCACCATGGTGAAGTTGGACATTCTGGTGGTGATTGTAAGAATGATAAATGCATGTTGATGTCATATAATAATGTCTTTAATAAAATA
>NW_015552531.1:97741-108963 GCF_001515605.1 Sinocyclocheilus anshuiensis | reverse complement strand
CGTATTTGATATTTATCATGTATGACTAAAATCATTCAGGGATTAAAAACAAATTCTGAGCAAAAACGTTAAGGTTTTTTTTTCTTTCTGGTAGCCTACTAGTTCGGAGGTCTCTTTTGGCCCGTTTTTAACTAAATCAAAATAACTGCTTTATTTATTTAGAAGCAGGGTCATTTAAATTTCATTTTTGTATTGTAATTTTTATAATTTTTATTTTATTAATCAAAATACAACGCCCACAAAATAATATTCAGTATTGGGCTGCCGAATCTCCGAATGCGTGCATGTTGAGGGGAGAACTGAGATATAGTACTATAATATCTTCAGCCTATGCTATAAAGTTTTGTTGCAAATGAATTAAGAATTTATAGTGCTATATATCAGCTTAGTTAAACATAATTATATTGTATACACGGTATAAAAAATCTGTAAAAATATTGCGCTGAAATGTGCGCTGATAGTGCGTATTTTAATTATACCTGTCATGTTTGTGGTTTTTCATCATTATGCAATCTGTTTAAATAAATATTCAGAAACACATGTAGTGCTACTTTTAGTATTTTTTTCTGTTTAACTTTTATTAAACTGCAGATCAAAATAGAATAGGCCTATACCCTAAATAAGGATAAATTATATTGGAACACATCTCCAAAATAATCGCATACACAGATGCACGTTGCCATTACAGTAGTCAGCGCCGAACAACAGACAAATAAAATATAACTGTTTAAATAAATATTCAGAAACACATGCAGTGCTACTTTTTGTCTTTTTTCTGTTTAACTTTTATTAAACTGCATCTCAAAATAGAATAGGCCTATACCCTAAATAAGGATAAATTATATTGGAACGCATCTCCAAAATAATCGCATACACAGATGCACGTTGCCATTACAGTAGTGAGCTCTGAACAACAGACAAATAAAATATAAACTGAGGTTACAAAAGTGATTCAGTCAAGATCAGTGAGGGATTTTCTTTTCTTTCGTTCTTTAAATTAACTTTAATGGCTGGCGGTAGCGGCTGCTGTCAATGCACGGATCCAATCTCAGCTCTTTAAGTTCACTTAAGACATAACCGATTGTATTTATGGGATATTTTGATATAATTATGTGTGTATTTGTATGCATGCAAAAAGACCTGTATGGTGACTCTGGGGCTATGTAAAATATTTTTTGCAACTTACTAGGTTTATCATTTCTAATTTTTTTCCGATAATGTCGATAATCGTCTGTAAAACTACTCCGTTACTGTCCACCACTGCTGTTACCTGACTGTTGACATCGACATCGCGATACTTACGAGACACAGTCGATATACGATAATATCGTCATATCGCCCAGCCCTAGTTCCCAACAATACATTTTTGAGTAATGCTGAGCAGCACATACCAGGCCTCAACAACTGTCTAATTTTAATGACAACATGGAATCAAAATGGACCGAATTATTAATAATATTTACTTTCTTTACTTTCTTTCTACGTTCCTGATCTCATTGTGCACATTTTCAGCCTCTGATGCCATCAAAGGCCACACAGTTGAGGAAAAATTTTATTAACTAATAATATCATCAGCTCCAATCCAACCCTATGGTTCAGTCCAACTCCGTCTTGTATAAACTACTGTTCAAACGTTTGGGAATTTTTTAATGTTGTCAAAAGAAGGGTCATATGCTCACCAAGTCTCAACTAAGATCAAATGACTCTAATAAATTTAAAAAATCTCTGACCAAGGGCGTTGATGGGCAACACACATGTATATTGAAATCCCCTACAATTAAAATTTTGTCAAAAGAGGGGACAATTGCAGATAACAGTTCAGAGAATTCTTGTATAAACTCCCCATGAGAGTTTGGGGGTCTATAAATTAAAACACATAGCACAGACTTAAAAGAATTCAATGTAATTAGCTGAGATTCAAACGAACAAAAAGAGTCCGAGGGTAAAAGTCTACATTTAAATTTTTCTTTAAAAACAACTGCAAGACCCCTACCCCGGCCAACGGACCTAGGGGTACTGAGGTCTACAGAAGTCTACATTTATTTAATCAAAAATACAGTAAAAATAATAATATTGTGATATATTTTCTGCAATTTAAAATTGCAACTGCAATTTTATTGCAAATATATATTAATATATTTTAAAAAGTAATTATTACTGTGTTAGCAAACCATTACTCCAATCTTCAGTGTCACATGATCATTCAGAAATCATTGTAATGTGCTGATTTAGTACTTAAGAAACATTTCTTATCATCAATGTTGAAAACAGTTGTGCTGCATAATTTTTTTTCTGTTTTATCTGGTGAATAGAATTTATTTCAAATAGAATTATTTTTGTATCATTATAAATGTCTTTACTGTCACTTGTGATCAATTTAATGCATGCTGAATAAAAGTGTTAATTTCTTTCAGAAAAAAACCCAGACTTTTGCTCAGTAGTGTAATTTCAGAATATTGCTTTATTGATTGGTAGTGTAATTGCAGAATATTGTTTTATATTTCCCGTATTCCCATTAAGCTCTATATTCTGGTTATGTCTTTATTCTGAAAAAGACATTTACACAGCTATTGTGGTTTACATGTAATCAGCATATATTATGAATAAATCAAGGCATACACATTCTTTTTCAGTTCCCTTTAACTGCATTTGGAAAGTAATTTAATCAGAATATGAGCAAATTTGTATCAGATTATTCTTGGACGTGTAAACACAGTCAGTGTGTTGATGGAATATGTTGTTCTGTATCTCATTAGAGAGTACAAATAACAGCTTGGATTATTAGACGCCGTGACTCTCAGCCTCTCTCTCTCTCTCTCACACACACACACTGAGATGAGTCGCTATTGCAGGATCACAGAAGGGCTGGAGGTGGTGGCTTGGCTTTCGTCACACACTCTCATGACCATCAGCTAGAGAGACTCATCTCATCCACGTCACTGTAAACACCAGCTTGGAGGTCAGTGGCCAGTTAATACAGATTCCCTTCATTTCATTTCTCTTTTTTTCCTCCTCAGACGTCCACACAGAAGCAGTTCAGGCAGCACTAGCCAAACACAAGGAGAGGAAGATGGCCGTTCCCATGCCATCCAAACGACGATCTCTAGTGGTACAGACCTCTATGGATGCCTACACCCCCCCAGGTGAGCTTCACACCTGATTCTAAATCATCATTCATTTAAAGTCAACATGAAATTGAAAATAAATGGTCTCTTTTTACATCAAGGACAAGGACAGTTTGCCCAAAAAAAAAACCTCATGTTGTTCTAAATCTTTAAAGACTTCTGCAAAACACAAAAGAAGAAATTTGGAATAACGTGTCTGTCTCTGGAAGTCAATGGTGTCCAATGTTTTGCTCCACTTCTGAACAACTTTCCATTTCGACTGACATCATCTAGGCTGGGTAGGCAGGGAAAATAACTATTTGGGCATTGTTTTAGGCTAATTTTGTATGAGAAACAACTTTTCTTAAAAGCTTCATTGTTGAACACCCACTTTTCAAGATCTAATGAAGTCATTTATTGGAAATTGTGAGAATGATTTGTGATAGAAGTGCATCAGAATGGATCAAAAATCATAAAGAAATGTGAGCTATAATTTTCCAGAAAAAGCTTGTTTATGAATGTCTATGAATATATTATAATTACTATTAATTTGTACATAATTATCATTATGAATTGTATTATTCTAAAAAAAAAAAAGAATAATTATGAATTATAAATAATTTAAAACTATTTCATTTGATAGTTATCAATAATTTAAAAATAACTTAAATGTACATTAATGTATTTGTGTATTTTATGTAAATTGTATTTTTTTATAAAAAATATAAATATATTACTTTCTGACAAAACTCTGCTGCTAAAAATATGTATATAAAAAAATTATATTAATTATTATTACATTTATTTATTTATTTATAATTTAAATGTATTTATTTATTTGACCCTAACAATTGCTTATGGATACAATTATATCCCACTCTACATTTTTTTTCTTGTGGAATTTTCTAGTTTATTCTGAAATCCGTCCAATGGGTTGCAAATCCCTTTTCATGTTGACTTTAATCACACTTGTCCACCTTCTGGGCTGTGTTGAGTGGGTCTGAGTGACTCTCACTAGGCCTCTCCCCCCTCTCCTCTCTGCCCCCCCTGACAGACACCTCATCCGGCTCGGAGGAGGAGGGCGGCCAGGGCGAGGGTACCCCCACCTCCAGCCAGGGCAGCGTCAGCATGGAGCACTGGATCAGCCGGGCCATCCACCAGGGTTCCACCACCTCCTCCTCCTCATCATCGACGCAGAGTGGGGGCAGCGGAGCCGCCGGGCGCCTGGCTGACGTTCTGGCTCAAACACATGTTGGCAAATCAGGTAACGCCCCCTCACCAAGCTCCGCCTCCACATCTATCCCTCAGCCAGTCACTCCCACACTTCCTGCCATGCTTCTAAATCCCACCTCCCTTGCTTGTGTGTGCTGTCCGCACCTTCTTTTGCTCCTTATCGTATATCTGTGCTGTCTCTGAGCCATGCTAGCCGTCATTAACATGATTCTCCGCTAATCTCCTCTGAAATTGTGTCTGTCGAGACATTTAACTGTAAAATCAGTAAATAATCAGTAATGTTTGTTCGTAGACTATGGTAGGTGGACAGCTCAACAATAAGGATGGTCCGATGCCAGTTTTTGGGGCAGATGACGAAACAGTCAATAATTTTGATGTCGTTGTGAATTCTGGCAATTTGTGTCACCAGATATATGCCTAAATTGTGCAAATGATTTGTGATAGTCTCTGCAGCTTCAGATAGAATGAGTTAAATCATAAATCACATTAAGCGTTTGTTTTCACATTAAGTGTGTTGAATTTATAGCCATCATGGAGATATAATTTGTATTTCGCCTTAGAGCTGAATATATAATATATAATTCGCCATGATATTATACAAATATAAATATAAATAATTGTAAATAAATAATTTTTAAATTTTATACAATTATAAAAATTACATTTATAAAATTATAAATTATAATTTAAAAATTTGTATTTTTCTGTATTTGTATTTTTTTTAAATAATGTGAATAAAAATACAATACAATAAAAATACCTGCAATACATCTCCCAATTTTGTCTGTTTAAAGTAATCCTAACTAGCCTGTGCTGCACAGATGTTATATCTATCCATCCAGCTGATTTTAAATGTAAACGGAGAACACAGCAGGAAGAGGAAGGGTTTTACTGCCACTTTACCCTCCTCCACTCAGAGGCCAGAGAAAGAAAGACATCTCATTTTCAAAAACTTCATGAACTCTTTGTATCCAGAGGCCTTTAAGTTGTAGACTGTGGCTAAGTGATGAACTCGGGTGTTTTAATAGAGCTATGATGTTACATAGGAGTGCCCTGTGGAGCAGTTTAATGTCTGAAGAAAGGAATTCATCTCTCTCACACTGTCCTGTTACCTCTCTGCCTACATATTCCTTTTTATTTCCCCTCACGATTTGGTTCTGCCTCAGTTTCCCTTTCCTGTATTGACTTTCCTTCCTGCTCTGTGTTTCGAATCACTCTGTCCTCTTCCTTCTACCTTTTTGTTTCTTCTTAAGGGTATTTTACACGGTGCACTATAGGTGCAAAGTTTTACGATTTTACCAGCACTATTCCATACACAAAAGCTGGCATACGTTGCCTGCTACTGCTTTAGCTCAGTGCTAGCAAGTGAAAACATCTCAGAATGAAGCGGTTACTGTAAATTATATTCTTTGTTGCTCATATGTTATAGATAATTAAACTATCCTGCTAAAAAATTCTACTTTTTTTAAGGCCGTTCACACCAAGACTGATAACTATAATGATAACTATATTAGCATTCTCACCAATGGACAGTAACATTCTGTTTATTATTAGCGCACATTGAATCTCGTCTCCCACTTTAAAGGGGTGGTTGATTGCGATTTCACTTTTTTAATGTTAGTTAGTGTGTAATGTTGCTGTTTGAGCAAAAACAATATCTGCAAAGTTACGAAGCTGAAAGTTCAATGCAAACGG
Source organism: Sinocyclocheilus anshuiensis (assembly GCF_001515605.1). NCBI lineage: Eukaryota > Metazoa > Chordata > Actinopteri > Cypriniformes > Cyprinidae > Sinocyclocheilus > Sinocyclocheilus anshuiensis. The sequence goes on along the minus strand of NW_015552531.1, from coordinate 102,931 downwards.
AGATATCGTCTTTTAAAATTCTGGCAGTCTAGAGGTGCATGTAAAAATCTATTCATATATGAATCATGATTCTGTCTTCTAACTATTCTAATGGATTCACAAGTTTAAAAATCAATGTTCTAAAGCAGCGGTTCTTAATACTGTTCCACACATCCCCCTGCTCTGCATCTCTCTCTCTCTCTATCTCTCTCTCTCTCTCTCATTCAGCTCAGCTCAGCTCCAAAAATGAACTGTTACAATTATACACTTATTTTCACATAGCTATGAGAAGCGTTAAACATGCAGTTGCCGTACTGTATTAAAGCTTTAATCAGGATAAAACCGTATATTAAAAGCTAACATAAGCAGTAGCATTTACAACAGCGTATCTAAAAGTATGAGACAACAACAAACAAAAAACATAGGCCTACCATGAAAAGCCGTGCTTGCACAGGTTCTGCACGATCCTCTTCGATAATATCCTCTGCTTCTCAATCGAGCTCAAACTGATAAGCGACATTAACGACGCCTTTGTTTACAATACAACCGGAGCACATGCCGCTGAGGAGAGGGGCGGGACGTTAAGAAGCGCACTAGAGACGGTTTAGCCAATCACAACACACCGGGCTAGCTAACCAATCAGAGCCCATCGCCTATTTCTGAGGGAGGGGCTTCATACAAGAAGGAAATGATCAGCGCGTTTCTCAGAGAAGGGACAGAGCGATGTGGAATAAAGGTAAATTATGTGAAAAATAATGCGTTTTAAAAAAAAACGAAGCCTTAACACATGTTAGACTGCACCCCATAAACACAATCAAGCCTAGAAAAAACCCAGTCAACCACCCCTTTAAGTGAGTTGCTATGCGGTTGCTGAAAAGTTCTAAGTATTTGTGAATATGTTGCTTGCTATGCGTAATAAGTAAAAAGTACTAAAAGTAAAACATGCCCAAGTCTCCAATTTTGCTTTATCGTTCACCAGGTGGAAATTTTAAGCCAAACCTCGTTGCTTTCCTCAACAAGACTCATTCATGTCTAAAGCACAAACACTGCAGGACGACACACACCCTGAAGTTTAATGCTAATGGTTAGAAGCTTGTTCAATAAGTATAAGCAATAGACTTTACTAATAAAAAAGTACTCATGCAAAGAACATAGTATGTCACAACACGTGGTGTTATTTCAGAAGCTCACTACATGCACAAGTTTCAGATGAAGTACTAACCGAGCTCAAGGATTTCGTATAGTAAAGTGTTCCAGATTTGATCGAATTTCATAAAAGCTAATAAAGTGCTGCAGGAGTCTGTCTTCATGCTATTCTGAGTGCTGCTGACACATAACTTAGAGTGACACATAACAGCTGTTTCGCTCTCTGACTACTGGATGGGTTCATAGAGTACGTGAATGAGAGAGAGTAGATTAGAAGAATGAATGGTCACAGTTGCTGCCGGTCAGTACAGCTGTGGTTGCCAGAAATTCACTTAAAAATATGGCAACAATGTTTCAGGCATTATGGGAGGCATTTTGGTCATTTAAAACAGTCAAATGTACATAACCGATAAAAAAAAAATAACGAGACTTAATTATAAAAATTATATATTATTAAAGGTTTTAAATTTTCTGTGAAAATACATGAATTGTCTTGTTAAATGTAATGTAATTATCACCATAAATTATAAAATAATTCATACTTTACCAAAAAAGTGATGTTAGACTGCAATCCCATTAACACAATCAAGCCTAGAAAAAAAACACTGAACCACCCCTTTAAATGCTTCAGCTCTTTAAAGTCAGATGGATTCTTATTGGCTGTTAATGTGTTTATCATTCATCTGCTAGAAAAAATCTTTCTGAAAGTGATTCCAACGATATTGTTCTTCTGGGTTGTTATCGTTATAGTTGTGATGTGGAATTCCCTATTCTCATAGAATGATTATCAAATCTTTAGAGTTATAGTTATCATTACAGTTATCGTCCTTGGTGTGAACGGGCCTTTAATCTGATCTAGCTGGTCTGCCAGACTGGCCAAGCTGGTTTTAGCTGGTTTAGCTAGTCACCAGCTGAAAAGTGCCTAAAACCCATCTAAAAAGACCAGCTGTGGACCACCAACAGCTGTTTTTGTTCAGCAGGAAACAAAATAACAAAATAAAATGACATTTGTTTCTCCATAAAGTAGCTAAACTTGAATAGAAATAAACGTGATTGGTGGGCAGACATGTGCTGTGTCTGAAATCACACATTCTTTTACTCATTCACGTTGTGTGGGCAGCAGGGAGCGATTTTGGCACATCAACTCTGAAAATGACTAAAAACATCAACTAAATGAAGTTTGATTGGTTGTAAAATAATGACACATCAAAGCTTTCAGTGCCGCCTCCGTTCTGCCACCTTGAAAACAAACTTGGAACTCGCGGTTACCGTGTAAAAAAAACCTTTCGATTCTCTCCCTCACTTCCTTTTTTGTCCTCCCACATGATAATGTTGTGGCACCATCTAAAAGCAGACAACCAACCTCAAGAGAGTCGGCCGTGTTCAGAGCTCTCAGAACATTGTTAGTGCATATTTAGTAACACAGCAAGGATGGTTAATGTATTTTTGGGACATTTTTAAACACACTGGACCAAGAACAAGTTTTGCAAGTGCTTTCCAAGTTGGTGCTCTTGTCCCGTTTCCCCGTATTTGTCTTGTACCGTTGAGAGAAACATGGCAGTGTGGGTGCTCCTTTAGGAATGCTAACTCATTCCCACCTCCTCCGTTCCCCCCTTCCCCTTCCATGCAAGATATCCAGAGTCCTCGGGACTCTGTTGGGAACATGGCACGGTCCATGCTCGGCTCATCAGCCCCCGTCCCTCCTGCCCATCCATGCCTGTGGTCAGTGAGGAAGTCGACAGCTCTAAGGTTCTGGTTCTCCCCCTTCCTCCCTTCCCTATCCAGGGCCGATTGCTCACCTCTCGTTGAAGAGGAAAACTTTGCTCGGCATAGCAGAGAATGGAAACTCGTTGCGGCGCTCCTGTGAGTTCGGATCAGATCTTCTCTGGCCGCCGCCCTTGGAGTCGGAGGGTCAGTATACGCCCCCCAATGCACACACACTTCCCCCAATCATCCGATCATCTAGAACATCTCTGTGTCCTCCGTGTAGTTCTCTCTGGAGTCTGGGGGACAACAGGCCCCTCGGTGTGTTTGTGCTGTGAATTTTATGACCTGATGTGTCTGAACGTCAGTTATGCTGTGTATGTACGAATAAGTGAGCCCAGCTTTCTGACAACAGTTATGAGACACTGTTTGTGCTGTTGTATTTGAGATTTGGTGTATTTGTGAGTAGTGACTGTGTACCTTGTGTTTTTTCTAAATATGCATGTTTTTTTTATTAAATTATAAAGTGTGAGATGCTGTTTTCAGGCTTTCGGTCTGCTTTTAGATGTCCATTTTTGTCTCTTTGTGCTTATCGTTGTTGTTCATTCCTGACCTTGTGTTTTTTAAGAATAGTTCACTTAAAAATTGTAATTCTGTCATTATTTACCCTTCATGTCTTTCTGAACCAATTTGACTTACTTTCTTCCATGGAAGACAAAATGAGAAATTTGAAAGAATGTTCATGCTGTTTTTTTCCATACAATGAAAGTGAATGGTGACCAGGGGCGCCATACAATCACCATGAAAGTAGTGAATACAAATCATACACAATATTCCAAGTCTTCTGAAGCCATTTAATTTGTGTGACAAACAGACTGATATTAAGTAGTTTTTTCCAGTAAAAATCATACTTGTGGGCATCATTCACTTTTATTGTATAGAAAAGAGCAGCTTAGACATTCTGCAAAATCTCCTTTTTCCATAGAGCAAAGAGTGTTATACAGGTTTGGAACAACATGCCGGTGAGTAAATAATGGCAGAATAATTTTTTGTGTGCACTATTGCTTTAACTGTTAGTGTGTTGTCACTATCTATGTATTTATCTGTTAAATTTGCATGATTATTTGTTTAAATGAATCGCATAACTGTTTGTCATTTTCTCATAGAAACACAGGCAAATATTGACTATTATTCAAAGGTTTGGGGTCAATTTTTATTTGTATTTGTATTTTTTTTAAGAAAGTAATCCTTTTTTTTTTTTCAAAAAGTATGCATTAAATTCATCAAAAGTGACAGTAAATATATTTATGATGTTACAAAAGATTTCCATTTCAAATAAATTGTTCTTTGGAATTTTTTATTCATCAAAGAATCCTGGAAAAATGTATAACGGGCTCCACAAAAATATTAAGCAGCAGAACTGTTTTCAACATTGCTAATAATAAGATTTGATCAGCATATTAGAATGAATTCTGAAGTATCATGTGAAGACAGGAGTAATGATGCTGAAAATTCAGCTTTGCCATCACACAAATAAATGACATTTTAAAATATATTGAAATATATAAATTTAGTTTTTTAATTGCAAAAAATATTTCAGAATGTTACTGTTCTTTATTTTTGATCAAATAAATTCTGCCTTGGTGAGCATAGGAGAATTCTTTCAAAAACATAAAATTTCAGACCCCAAGCTTTTGAATAGTTGTGTATATTGATATTTTGATAAATTGCTCATATAATTTGCAATAGGCTATGTTTTGAACCGTAATTGAATCAAAACTGTTTACATTTTATGATAATAACTGAAAATTAACTAATATTTCTCATCCATCCCTCCAGACTAGAAGGGTTGTGTTTGTCTGGGGTTTTCTTGTCTCAGTGACGCAGATTTGCCAGCAGGTTTCCTCACGTGACACAAGATGTCATTTTATTTGTCCTCCTACAAGCACCTCTGGGCTTTGAGGAAACTCCTTTTCCAGCACATTAGTGTCCGTGTCACTGAAGAGCAGGGGGGTGGGGTGAAGAGGGAGTGAGTTTGGATGTGGGTTATTTTCAGCCTGTTACGTAAGGACTCTAGCTGCTGGGTGTTTTCTCATACACTCATCACCGATGATAGAGGCAGGAGACGAGGCAAGAAGGCCAGTGATGAAGCAGGAGATGAGGTGGAATACAAGGCAGGAAGGTTGAGTATGAGGCAGGGAGGGAGTCAGGAGATAAGGGCTGGAGATCGGTTTCCCATTTTCGAGTCACAAAGCTCTCATGGCAAGTTGATTTAATTCTGATTTGGTTTGATTCAGATTCATTTGGTTAAATTTTAAGTTTTTTTTTTTTTTTTTTTTTTTTTTTTCCAATTTTTTAGAG
>NW_015552531.1:89138-97583 GCF_001515605.1 Sinocyclocheilus anshuiensis | reverse complement strand
AAGACAGGAGTAATGATGCTGAAAATTCAGCTTTGCCATCACACAAATAAATTACATTTTAAAATATATTGAAATATAAATTTAGTTTTTTAATTGCAAAAAATATTTCAGAATGTTACTGTTCTTTATTTTTGATCAAATAAATTCTGCCTTGGTGAGCATAGGAGAATTCTTTCAAAAACATAAAATTTCAGACCCCAAGCTTTTGAATAGTTGTGTATATTGATATTTTGATAAATTGCTCATATAATTTGCAATAGGCTATGTTTTGAACCGTAATTGAATCAAAACTGTTTACATTTTATGATAATAACTGAAAATTAACTAATATTTCTCATCCATCCCTCCAGACTAGAAGGGTTGTGTTTGTCTGGGGTTTTCTTGTCTCAGTGACGCAGATTTGCCAGCAGGTTTCCTCACGTGACACAAGATGTCATTTTATTTGTCCTCCTACAAGCACCTCTGGGCTTTGAGGAAACTCCTTTTCCAGCACATTAGTGTCCGTGTCACTGAAGAGCAGGGGGGTGGGGTGAAGAGGGAGTGAGTTTGGATGTGGGTTATTTTCAGCCTGTTACGTAAGGACTCTAGCTGCTGGGTGTTTTCTCATACACTCATCACCGATGATAGAGGCAGGAGACGAGGCAAGAAGGCCAGTGATGAAGCAGGAGATGAGGTGGAATACAAGGCAGGAAGGTTGAGTATGAGGCAGGGAGGGAGTCAGGAGATAAGGGCTGGAGATCGGTTTCCCATTTTCGAGTCACAAAGCTCTCATGGCAAGTTGATTTAATTCTGATTTGGTTTGATTCAGATTCATTTGGTTAAATTTTAAGTTTTTTTTTTTTTTTTTTTTTTTTTACATATTTTTACAGGTTTCAGACCAGTAACTTGTCTTTTTGAACTATTTTTTAAAAGAACTGGCTCAGAAGAATTATTTGTTTCAGGAATCGGGCTCCATGTCATGCTGTATGTTATTGATTCAAGTCATTTGTTCATGAATCAAACTGCACCAGTCACACTATATGTGTTTGATTCACTAAAAAAGACCAGCTCATAAAATGATTTGTCCCTGAATCAGGACACATAGGTCATGCTGTTTTTGATTCGGTAAAAAGAAAGACTCACACGATTCATTTGTTTGAGAATTGAGTCACACGTTGCATTGTATGTTTTTAATTCGCAAAAAGAACCAGCTCTTTAGAGTAATTAGTTAGTGAATTCTTTAGATGTCACACTCAATTTTTTTTTGATTTGCCTAAAAAGAACCAGTTCTTAAGAGTCAGTTGTTCATGATTCAGACTGATTTCAGTTTTTGTTTTTGATTAATTAAAAAGAACTGGCACATAAGAGTCGTTTCTTTGGGAATCAGACTTCACTGTTCGTGCAATGTGTTTTGATTCACTAAAAAAAGAAAGAGCTCATGAGAGTCATTTGTTTAAGAATAGGACTACACTGGTAATGTTTTATGTGTTTGATTCACTAAAAAAGCTGCACTGGTAGTCATGTCAGTCCTTCAAGAGATGAGTGAGAGTAGAAGTAGTAGTGCTGATGGTGGGTGGAAGCCAGGACCAGGGGTCGTGCCCTTCCTTAGTCATGTTCTCTATCACAGTCTCCTTATGTGCTTGGCACGATTCCTTAAACAGGAGTCATCTCTCTCACTCACGTTTATTCTGTCGCCACTAGTGACAGCTTGACTTATCTCTCCCAGATACAGTGGGTATAGAAAAGAATCACCCCCCTTTAAAATAATCACATTTTGTTGTTTTGCAGCATGAAATGAAGATGGACACAGTTTTAGTTTTATCCAGTTGTATTTACTCAGTGCAACTTATAACAGATATAACACCAACATGTCAGGAAAAAAAAACTTTAAAATCAAAAACCTGAATAACTGAGTTGGAAAAAGGATCACCCCCTCGTGTCAGTACTTTGTTGAACCACCTTTTGCTTTAATTACAGGCTTTAGTCTGTTGGGATATGCCTCTACTAACTTTGCAAATTTAGATTTTGCAATATTTGCCCACTCTTGCAGAACTGCTCGAGTTCAGTTAAATTTGATGGGGACTGTTTGTGGACTGCAGTCTTCAAGTCATTCCACAGATTTTCAATGGGGTTTAAGTCTGGGCTCTGATTAGGCCATGCAAGGACATTCAGCTTTTTCTCCTTCAACCACTGCCTGGTCGGTTTTGCTGTGTGCTTTGGGTCATTGTCATGTTGAAAGGTAAACATTCTTGCAATTTACAACTTTCTGGCAGAGGGCAGCAGATTTTCCTCAAGAATTTGTTGATATTTTGCCCCATCCATTTTTCCTTAACAGGATATTACCACCTCCATGCTTTACTGTAGGAATGCTGTTATTTGGATGGTGAGCTGTATTGGATTTCCGCCAGAGATATTGTTTGATGTTTAGGCCAAATAATTCAGTCTCATTCAGTTTTAGTCTCATCTGCCTCAGAATCTTCAAAGTGCGTTTTGGCAAAGCTCAGTCGTGACTGCATGTGGTCTTTCCTGAGGAGTGGCTTTTTTCTTGCAACCGTCCTATTAGAGCCACATTTGTGGAGAATTTGTGATATTGTTGTCACATGCACACAATGACCACTCTTTGTCATAAATTCCTGCAGCTGCTTCAGAGTTGCTGTAGGCCTCTTGGTAGCCTCTCTGACCAGTTTCCTTCTGGCTCTTTCATCCAGTTTGGAGCGACGTCCTGATCCAGGGAGGGTCTGTGTTGTACCAAATACCTTCCATTTCTTAATAATAGATTTCCCTGTGCTTCTAGGCATTGATAAAGCCTTGGAATTTTTTTTATATCCATCTCCTGACTTGTGCCTGTCCACAACTTTATCCCGGAGATCTTTTGACAGTGCCTTGCCACCCATAGTTGATTGTTTGCTCCAGTTGCACTACCAAGGACTGAAATGCTCCAGGAAAGTCTTTCCATGCGGAGCTAATCAAAAAGACCATAGCTGATCACATTTGAAAGTTAAACGACTTTGTGCGCCATTGAGAAGGTGATTAGCTACACCTGATCGAGTTTACAAGTCATTTTTAGGAGGGGTGATCCTTTTCCAACTTAGTGATTCTGTTTTTTTTTTTTTTTTCTGACATGTTGGTGTTAACTTGGATGTTATAAGTTGCACTGAGTAAATACAGCTGGATAAAACAAAACAAAAACTGTGTCGGTCTTCATTTCAGGCTGCAAAGCAACAAAATGTGATTATTTTAAAAGGGGGTGATTCTTTTCTATACCTACTATATATGACAAATACTTCAATTATACATGATAATACTATATATATTTATTCATGAAGTCAGTCAGAAACAAACTGATTTATGGTGAAATAGAGCTATAAATGAACTGTTTCTCTCTACTGGAATGAATTGAAATACACCACTCTATCTAGTTATGATATTAATGTATCATATCAGTCAGATACAAACTCAGGGTCTGCGTAAAACTTTATTACATTGAAAACCATCTATGCTGAACTAAAGCTAAGCTAAAAGCCTCGGACTGTGTCGTCCTTGATCACAGTGGACATTTCTGTTAGGGCCATTTTAGGTGTTTTATGGTGGAGGAGAAATAGTGTTGCCTCATTGGCATTCTCCTCATTCTCTGTGTCGAAATTACACACGGCCGGTTATTTCTCTCCGAATGGCTCGATTGGAGCACTGGATATAATGGAAGGAAACTTGTGACACTTTGAGCTTTTAGTGAAAGGCTCACCCATTGGCATCTGCCGTTTGAAATCATACAAAAAAGGTAAATGACATTTATTTACTCAACATTAGACCGGACAAACTGCAGGGATATCATATTGGTAATATGTGGTGGCCAAGGGCACTGAATGTGAAAGAGACATTTCAGAAGCGAGCTGAGGGGAATGAGAAAGAGGCCACAGACAGCTGAGAATTTATGATCGGAAGGGGAGGGTGAACGGTGATAGAGAAGCCCAGCGCACTCACCAACTGGAAGTAATAGGGAGTGTAATTAAGGAAAGGATGAAAAAGCTCTCCTCTGTGTCTCTTGCGTTCCATCCGTCTCTTTCTCAGAGACATATGCACGTTTTCCTCAAAATCACTTCCTGTCTGCCTCCCACCCTCTTGCTTTTAATCATAAACAAGTGTGCCAGGGCTCTTTATCAAAGCCAGGTAGGACTGAAATCCTGCTGGAAATTCTGGTTCAAACATGATAGCTGGTTTAAAGCTGGTCCAAGTTGGTCATTAGCTGCGTATACTGTAGGTTGTTCAAGTTGGTCATTGGCTGGTCAATGGCCAACTCGAATTGGCTGGTTATTTGCTGTTTAATATAGATTGGCCAGCCTGCAACTAACTGCAACAAACCAGTTACCCTTTGGGTTTATAGGTGGTTCAAGTTGGTCAAGTTGGTTGTGCTCTGTCTAATATAGATTGATCAGCCAATGACCAACTTGAAACAGCTATACATTTTTGGAATAAGATAGCTGGTTTAAAGTTGGTCATTAGCTGCAACAAACCAGTTACCAGTTGGTTTATAGGTGGTTCAGTTTGGTCATTGGTTGGTCAAGCTGGTTATGCTCTCAACTTGAACCAGATGTAAATTTTTGGACCATGATAGCTAGTTTGAAGCTGGTCCAAGTAGGTCATCAGCTGCAACAAATAAGTTTCTAACTGGTTTATAGTTGGTTCAAGTTGGTAATTTTTACACAGCGAATGACCCGTTTGGACCAGTTATACACCAGTTTTCCATTCTCCAAACAGCTTAAGCTGGAGTTTCTCATTTTGCATTGTGATTCCTCCTCATCTTCCCAAACCCAGAGAATCACTCAGCCCCTCCAGACGTCACCACCTACACCTCCGAACATCCCGTTCAGGTGGAGAGGCCACAGGTGTCCACGGTACCCCGGACCACACCCAAATATGGCAACGCCGAACTCATGGAGACTGGAGATGGTGAGGGCACGAGAATGTGTGTGAAAGAAAACGAGTGATGTTTTAGAGACATTAATGACGTTTTCATTTAAAAAATCACAATGAGCTTTGAAAGATTTACATTAACCATTTTCCTCAATCATTTTGACAGCCCATCTAGCATTTCTCTTCCACCCTAACTTTATTTATTTTGGCAGATGGTTTTATACAGAGCAACTTGCATATAGTCCCCCTGCAGCAGCCTGGGGTTAAGGACACAATGGTAGTAGCTGGTATAAATAGGGCCTTTCGCACCGCTTTAGTTCCAGAGTCCGGTACTAAAATCGCTCCCAGTTCCGGCGGTGCGAAAACGCCAAAAAGTGGGTAGTTCCACAATTAATTCTGGTACTATGAAAAGGTTCCTGCGGTGCGAAAGGCCCTATAGTTGCAAGAGTATTGGTTATTGTTAGTTCATGATATGTAAAGCATTACAGTATGTACACCTAAAATTTTGTGTTGTTATAATGTTCAGAATATTTTAATACATTAACTAAAACTAAAACTACTAAACTATAAATTGTTTTTTTGTCATTGATGTATTATATTAATATAATAATAATAATAAAAATTGAATAAAATAAAATATAAATATTAAATGAAACACTTAAAAAAATAAAATGTTAAATGTTGCCTTGGCAGCTAACTGCAATAAATAAGTTTAAGTGCTAAAATGACTAAAACTAAAACTGGGGAAAAAATTAAAGCTGAAAATAAATATTTAAAGAAAAAGGAAAAAACGAATAGAAATTTTAAAAGCATACAACAACATTATTAAAAACTAAAATTAAATTAAAAAACTGAAATATAAAAGACACTTATTCAATAATTCTATAATAGTATGTAAATAATACAAAAGCAACACTAGTTATTTAATCCATGTATGTTATCTACTTACTTATGCTTTATATATGGTGTTGTAATGGTTGATGTAGTTGTAAGTTGTATGTAAGCCCTGGAGATGATGGACAGTCTGTGAAATCTGCTCTGATTTGATCCTCTGTTATGAAGCTGTGATTGAGGACATTGATCCCACTCTTATATTATTACTCTTTAATTTGATCTCTCGGGGACGCCTCTGAAGGCCGCATTTGACTGTATCTGTCAGATTCATTAATCAATAATGTTTGTAAAATTGATTTGTTTGGGGTAAGATGAAAATTGAGGTGTTGCATACGGAAGTAAACACAACAGCGGGGAGTTGAACATCTTCATTGTGCACATTCAGCCATCCATCTAATCTGTTTATGGCCAGTCCTTTAAACACAGACAGCCTTGTGTGTGTGTTTATAGGCTCGTTCAGGAAATTTGATTCATGTTTGAATGATAATATTTGTTTTTTTCCAGGTTTGTGTGTATTGCTGTGCATTAACACGTGTGTGTCTTCCTTAGGAGTCCCAGTTAGCAGTCGTGTTTCAGCTAAAATCCAGCAACTTGTAAACACGTTAAAGCAGCCCAGGCGACCTCCACTTCGAGAGTTTTTTGTTGATGATTTTGAAGAGCTCCTAGAAGGTAAGTGTTTGTCTCAGCATGAGTTTTTTTGAGCTTTTCAGAGCTATTCTTATAAACAAACACATACAGACATACACAATACCTGATTTGCAAACAAACCATTCTTTTGAATGGGTTCTTTTGAATGATTTGGTTGAATCGATCAATCAATTGAATCAACTAAGTGGTCAGCAATGAATTAAATCAGAATTTAATTAAATATGTCTTGACCACCAAAACAGCAGTGATGAGTGATGATTAGTGTTAATTTTGTCAGCTATTTTCATTTTAGTCTTAGTCCCGGGCTAAAATGTCCTTGTTAGTTTTTATCATATTTAGTCAAACTTATCCTATTTAGTTTTAGTCAAGTTTTAGTCGACTAAAAGTCTCAACATTTATGCAATCTCTCTGTCTTCATCATGAAAACAGCTAAAACAAACGAAAAATATTATAACAGTGAAATTCCTAGTAATTCCACTAATTCCATAATTGCAATAGTCTATTTCTCTATTAAAACAACAGCGATTGAGTAAGTACATTTATTTAGCGATCACAATCGCAAACAATACAGTCTAGATCTCATGACAGAACACTGACCGGCTGAATGACGCTTTCATTTAGTTCGCTAAACTCCAGCTTGTTTGTTTTTCAGATCATCACTTCCGCAATGAGGAGCGAGCGTGTGCGCATGGTTGCCAGATTGCTTAAAATAAGCAAAACACAGGGCGCAGAAAATGTATGAATTTAACAGCGAAGCTTTGATTCGGGGATTAGAACTCTTGATATCTGGCAACCGCACTCATGAAAGCTCGCGTAGTAGAGGCGTGTAGAGCAGTCTGCAATAACATTTTGTCTCCTTTTTTGACGAAAATAAAAAGAGGTTTTTGGTAAAGTTTTTATCTTTTTGAATACATTTTAGTCTCGTCTTATTTCGTCAACGAAATTGCATGTTGATATAGTCTTAGTTATCGTTTATTGACCTTATTGTCGTCTCGTCTTCGTCTCGTCTTAGTCATGGGAAAAAAGCTCGTCAACCAACATTTTTCGTCATAGTCTTCGTTAACAAAATTAACACGATGATGATGATTCAAATGAACCAGTGATTCAACAATTTTAACAAAAACAGCTATACAGATGATTTTTTTGCCCCCTAAATGTCCATGTTTTGCCTCTTCTGTCTTCAGTCCAGCAGCCCGACCCCAACCAGCCACGGCCGGAGGGCGCTCAGATGGTCACCATTCGAGGGGAACCGCTGGGAGTGGTCACTAATTGGCCACCATCTTTAGAAGCTGCACTGCAACGCTGGGGGACCATCTCGCCCAAAGCGCCCTGCCTGACCACCATGGACACCAACGGCAAACCCCTCTACGTCCTTACTTACGGTAAAATAACCATATTTAACTACAGCCATACACATAATGACCAACATCCACATGCAACCATACTGGAACAGAATAAAATATTATCTCCCTCACAAGGTTATTATAGTTTTGCATTTTTAAATTCGTTTTATTTGAATATCGTTTTCAAATTTGCAATAAAATTTAGTTTCGTTTTTATTAGTTTCATTAATAATTTTGTTAGTTTTAGTTTAGTTTTTATTTTGTGAACACATTTCTATTTAGTTTTTATATAGTTTACGTTCAGTTTTAGTTTTAGTAATTAAAGTTTATTAGATTTAACAGATCACTTCTAGAGTGCAGGCCAAAGAAAGGCTAATTTAACCTTAATGATGCAAACGTCTAGCGACACAAAATTAAAGCATGCTGAGATTGATTAAATGGTAAAATACAAATACACACCAAAATGAAGCAGTCATGCCTTTTTAAATCTACACAAGTTGCGCTTACATTATATGTAAAACGCACTAGACTGAATGATACATGTATGTTGTGATATTTAATTTGAAAATAAATGTAGCTAATTTCTTTATATTATAGCCTGTCTTTCATCTTATTTAACTATAATCATGATACCGTAACTGTCGTGTCTTGCTCACTTTCCCGCGAACAA
>NW_015552531.1:85291-88086 GCF_001515605.1 Sinocyclocheilus anshuiensis | reverse complement strand
CATTATATGTAAAACGCACTAGACTGAATGATAAATGTGTGTTGTGATATTTAATTTGAAAATAAATGTAGCTAGTTTCTTTATATTATAGCATATGTCTTTTATCTTATTTAACCATAATCATGATACCGTAACTGTCATCTCTTGCTCACTTTCCCGTGAACAAACGCGCATAAATAAGTGGGACTAATGAAATTCAATAATAATGGCGGAGCCTCAACATTGGATTTGCAGCGTTGCGCATTATAGCCATTCGCGCTGCAGCTGAAGTGAATGACAGCTTGGGAGCACTCGTTGCTCGCTTTCTGTAGCCTATATCATTTTATTTTTAAGATTTATTTTTAATGCTTCTGTAAAGGACTAACAGCCACATAGCCTATACACTGCAGAGTTTAAGGAGAGACACAATGGCACTTAACCGTAAAGGCATATCTAAATATGTTTGTTTTCATTTATGAAGAATTAAGTGTGTAGTTTATGCACATTTGTTCAAAACAGTCTGGCAGATTGTTCACAAGATGTAGGCAAAAGTTTTTATTGTTTACAGGAAGGATGTGCGTTCTTATCTTTCTTCTGTTGCGCTGCTTGTCTATTTTTTCTTCAAAGCACCAACTTAGAATGTTACAAGCTATTTTGGTTTGATTGCTTGTGTTACATGAAAAAACTTTTCTTTTTTTTTGCCTTACTGATGCAGTAGCCTATTTAATGCGGGTGTGGTTCAGGGCGCGGTCTTTATCTCAAACGGGTCGGGTACAAAATGTAATTTGTGCTGCTGTCGGATAACGGGTCGGGTGTTCTGTTATGTACTGACCCATGCAGGACTCTGCTTTAAACTGCTTTGCGTCTCTCCGTCAGATAACCTCACGTGCATAATGTGCCATTTACGGGTATTTCTCTAAATCGACACACAGCTCATATATTTTTCCACCACGGGGTGAGAACGTAATGATTACGAAAACGATTATTTATTTTTGATAATCATTATTTTATTTCAGTTAGTTTTGCAATAACTGTTGTTAGTTTCGTTTCGTTTTAGTTTTTCATTTATTTTAATTTTTTTATTTTATTTCAGTTTACGAAAATGTTTTTTGACCAATCGTTTTCATCTTAGTTTTAGTTTTCGTTTACGAAAATAACCTTGCTGGAGACGGGCTTATTTAAAATGAAAACTCATTCTCTGCCAGCAGGAGGCGCTTTTAGAGCGATAGAACTAGCGGTTTCCCCGGTAATGGCTGTAATCAAAGCAGCTCCGCTCATGAATGCTACTTTATCAGATCAAATGAAAATCGGTCTTTATCTCAAACGGGTCGGGTACAAAATGTAATTTGTGCTGCTGTCGGATAACGGGTCGGGTGTTCTGTTATGTACTGCGGATGCAGGTTTACCAAACAGGACTCGTGCAGGACTCTGCTTTAAACTGCTTTGCGTCTCTCCGTCAGATAACCTCACGTGCATGATGCGCCATTTACGGGTATTTCCCGGTATTTCCCTAAACCGACACACATCAATTTATTTTGATTTTTTAAAATTTTATTTCAGTTTACGAAAATGTTTTTTGACCAATCGTTTTTGTCTTAGTTTTAGTTTTCGTTTACGAAAATAACCTTGCTCCCTCATACGTCAGACTATTAATAAGAATATTAATACAGACCACGTAGTCTGATATAGTGACCCAATTTGGACACTTAACAAAAAAAATGTGGACACTTAAGTCATGCTTAATTTATGAATGTCTTATTTTTAGCATCTTATTATTATATTACTATATTTTATTTTGTTTTATTATTATCTTTTAGATATGTATAATTTATTTATTTTTCAAACCAAGTAGCATGTGTTTATTTAAAATAAATAGCACAAACACTTTACAAGTCAAAAATTTCACAAAAGGACAGTAATCCAATTTCAAATAATATAAAAGATTGTTTAACATTAAGATGAAAACTATTTGGACACTAAAGTCATACTTAATACATGAACTTTTTAAAAATTATTTTATTTAATTTCACAAACATTTCAAAAAAGGTAGTTTCAAATTAAAAGTGAAGTTGGGTAGAGAAAAGCATAATTTGCTTGCAGATGCCACTTGTTTAAATATTTTGTATTAATGCGTTGGTGTTTTTAAGTGTGTTTTTAAATATTTTTGGGGCCACCGAATATACTAATATACTTGTGTTCATCTTTTGCTAACAGAAATAACCTTGTCTCCTTGTTTATTTATGCTCAGTCATGAGAGGGAGATCATTATAGGGCTTGTTTTGTGTAGTGTGTGTGTGTGTGGCTCTCAGCTGATTTTACTTAATGAGGATCCTGCTAGCAGCACATCACGGGTGAGAGTGTGAGGAAGGGATTGCAGTGTGTGTGTCTGTAATGGATTGGTATTCCCTCTGTTCTTTTTTCTAAAAATTGAAAATGATCATTAAGTCACCTGAGCTTAATGATTTCTTCATCTTTACACACACACACACACAGACACACACACACACACACACACATACAGTTGACTCATCAAGACGCTCAAAGCTCCGGCCAACAGACAACCTCCACTGCCTCGGTTTACAGTGTGAGCCAGAAAATGAATGGCAATGGCTGTTTGTGTGGCATACAAACCCCTCCCTAGAACCCACCAGAGACTATCACCCTCCTCAGCTCGTTAAAAACCTCACCCAAATCGAAAGAGTAATTAACTTTCCACAGAACGCAGGCATGGAGTGAGATCGCTATCTCGCACACCGTTTTGCTTTCAGTGGGGTTTCATAGCCATGAGTTAAATCCTGATAATGGCAGGTCAAAAA
>NW_015552531.1:44418-84905 GCF_001515605.1 Sinocyclocheilus anshuiensis | reverse complement strand
ATTCAGCAGGACAGAGGTGATAAACTGCTGAAACACCCTGTGTGTGACTCATCCAGATGCTTAAAATCCATGTTTGTCCTTCGCTTGCCTTTCATTCTGTGGAATCTGTTCACTTTTTCCTACTTACAGTTTTCTAAATGTAGAGTATTTTAGAGTTTTCTCATGCACCATAAAAGTGCTCCATATGACTCATGCCTATATTAAAGTCTTCTGAAGTCATGATAGCTTTGTGTGAGGAACAAAAGGGAGCTGAATTAATTATTCACTGAAAATCTTCCTCTCTGTCTCAAATCTCATTTGCACTTCCACATATTCAAACTGGCAGATCTTTGGTTTGGCTTTGAGACACAACCAATAGCGTTTCGTGTTCACGTCAAACTTGGTGCAACTTACACTACCATTCAGAATGTTTGCAGTCAGTTCGATTTTTTTTTTCTTCTTGAAAGTAATTAATTCTTTTTTTCAGCAAGGATGCAGTGTATTTATAATGTTATGATGTAATGTAGGTTCTTTTGAATGAAT
This sequence comes from Sinocyclocheilus anshuiensis, assembly GCF_001515605.1. Lineage (NCBI taxonomy): Eukaryota > Metazoa > Chordata > Actinopteri > Cypriniformes > Cyprinidae > Sinocyclocheilus > Sinocyclocheilus anshuiensis. The sequence goes on along the minus strand of NW_015552531.1, from coordinate 84,383 downwards.
CAGTTCATCATAGTTTCTGCAAAAATATTAAGCAGCACAACTGTTTTCAACATTGATAAGAAGAAGAAATGTTTCTTGAGCACCAAATTGGCATATTAGAATGATAAAGGATCACGTGACACTGAAGACTGGAGTAATGATGCTGAAAATTCAGCTTTGCCATCACAGGAATAAATTACATTTTAAAATGTTAAAATAGAAAACAGTTTTTGATATTTTAATAATTTTAATAAAAAACAAATACTGTTTTAGCTGTATTTTTGGTCAAATAAATTCTGCCTTGATGAGCAAAAGAGACGTCTTTCAAAAACCTTTTTTTTTTTCCGTCCCCCCAAAAATTTTTAAATGATATTTGAATACATTACTGGGACACAAAGGAGATTTGATAACTGCAGGGTACTTTTGGTGAACTGACCCCTTAAGTACAGTTATTTAGCATGTACTTCTTTTGCACAGGCAAGCTTTGGTCTCGGAGCATCAAAGTAGCGTACAACATCCTCCACAAACTGGGCACCAAGCAGGAACCTATGGTCCGACCAGGAGACCGGGTGAGTGTGACAGAACTTCTTACCAGACCACCTCAGTAAAGCACCTCATTAGTGGAACGTTCAATACTATTAAACCTCTACATGCTGTCGATTACCACTGAGAAAACTTTTTGGTTAAGAAATGCATGCAGGTTTGGAACGGTGGACTATCTCTTTAATAACTCAAATGACACAAAACTCTGCGTGTTTCTGCATTGAAACCCTTCGGAATGCTTTGCCCCATAGACTTCCATACAGTATGTGCAATTTTGTCTGTTTTTACATTCTGAGGGACGGGTCAAAATGATTGTCTGTGGTAATCGCCAGCATGCTGTAGATGCTGAACATAGAGCATAACTTGTTTTGAACCCAGAACATTTTTTAATGACAGAGTGGCATTTCCTGCCGCATGCCTCGGTTTTAAAGCGTGTCCCTCTCAGATTAGAATACGCTTGTGTTTGAAGTCTGACACCTTTCCTCTCTTATCACTTCATGAGCAGGTGGCTCTTGTGTTCCCCAACAACGATCCCGCTGCCTTTATGGTCACCTTTTATGGCTGCCTGCTGGCAGAGGTGGTGCCTGTACCCATCGAAGTGCCACTTACCCGAAAGGTGAGATTCTAAATATACCACCATGAATGACTGTCACGTTTTCAAGCCTTCACTTCTCGATTTTTAACACCATAACCAGGGCTGTACGTTAACTTTTTTTTCACATAGCACTGGTGCTACAGAGGTTGAAAGTTTTGTAGCACAGGCCAAAAAGTTGTAGCACAAGTATAAAATGTCTGTTATCATGCCTGAAACAAACACAAGTAATGTAGTTCATCACTTAAACAGGCACTGATGTTCCATACAGAGCACAAAAAATACAAACCATCACAAAAATTATTTTTAGACAAAATTTTCTTAATTTGCTAAAAATGGAAGAGTGCAGAAACATAACACCTCTTACACATTTGCAAAATAAAAAATAAATAAGAATGCAGACATTTAGGCCAAAGTAAGCAAAGATAAAAATCTTTCTTTTGTGTTCAGCACAAAAAATAAATTAATACAGGTTTGGGACAAAATGTGAGTAAATGACAGAAATTAAATTTTTGGGTGAACTATCCCTTTAATGACAGTGGCAGCATGTTTAGTAGCTACTGTCCCTTTAAGAGCTGCATGCGGTTCTCTCTCAACTGTTTACTTTAATTTTAGACATAACCAACTGCGTTTATATGTAAACCTTGTGTGTTTTTGACAGTATTAGACGCAAAATCAATCAGACGCGACAGACAACTTAGTCCAATAATCAGGCGCTTTTTGACAGGCTCTCAGTGTGAGTGCGCTTCATGAGTACGTGAATTAAATGTTTAACCGGTATGGCTTTAAAGCAGATGGAAATAATGTAGTTTTGTGAATGCGCATAAGTGCAGTGTCCTGTGAGAGTAACTCTACCGCTGGCGCTGAGTTAACACTGATGTGAATGCATGTGGCGTTGTACAGTATATTGAGACGGAGGAGGCACCAGAACTGCAGCCGATAGAATGTGCGCTGTAGCACGATACAACGATATTTCTTCAAAAGCAGATCGTGGAGACATTTTAATCATCAACCACCAAAAATCGTCATATCGCACACCCCTAACTACCAAGTATAATCAATCTCACACACACAAACAAGCACAACGAAATCACTTCTCACTATTAAGCGGCTGTGTTATGAACATGCGAAACGGTATCGCACGTGTGCTACAGTGGTAAATGTATTCATCGCACAGACCAGTTTTTTAATAGCACGTGCATATATGTCGCACTGTACAGCCCTGCCATAATGCCTACCCACAATCCTTCTTCCCAGCATGGACTCACATTGTCGAGTGCCAGCCTGACAGTCTTTACAGTGCAAAATATTAATATTTATATATTATTCATGTTTAATGGTAAAGTGTTACAAAGGCCTTCTGGAAACTTGGCCTTGTAAATAATGTAGTGTCTCGTTCTCTGGTCTGCTGTCTATTTTTGAGATCCGTTATCTTTTCGGAATGTCAGGGTGAATGTATCCACGTGGACCCATTGAGGCTGAAGTATTGCCTCAGATACGTATGTTTGAATTTTAGTGGTCGAAGTAAAGGAGGAGAGCAGCTTTGGCAAGAGTCAGTCTGATCCCTCGTCTGTCCAAAAATTCCAGGAAAGGACCTGGAAACTGGCAGAACACTCTCTGGCTTCCTCTGCATGCATTGCACTTCGGAAACCAATGAACTTCTGTCCAGTGCAAAAGTAGCTGTGTGTTTTTCTGCATTTTTGACTTATAGCACAGCATAAGTCTTACAGAAAAGTACTGTGCAAGAACTGTGGTGCAGTGATTGTGTCCAATGATACTTAGATGTAAATTCACATTTACGTTTATGTATTTGGCAGCCACTTTTAAATAGAGCCACTTACCATGCATTCAAAATATGCAATTTCATGCATTCCCTGGGAATTTAACCCATGACTTTGGCATGGCTTGTCATGCTTTACTGTTTGAGCTAGAGGATCACCAATACATGATACTTAATGATTACCATATTCACATGGTATTTGCATGGTATTTATAGGTACTTTGTAGAATATCATGACAGTACCATGCTACATGTGTAGAAAACATGGTAATATGGTAGTTTGATATATATATGGAGATGGAGTACCATGTACATACCATAGATCATACATTTCAGTTAAAAAACGTGATAATATCATGGTACTTTGATATATACCTTAGTACTGAATGGTATTTACATGATACTTCAAGGTACTTAAAATATTACCATAGTACCAGACTTAGTAGTACCATGGTACTTTAATATATATCTTGGTACTGAAAACATAATCCTGAAATCATACTCCAAATGCATCCAAAAAGCAATGGTAGTATTATGTTAACAAAAAAACTTGGTAGTGCTGTGTTACTTTTTTAAGGGTACTCAGGGTTTTACCATAGTTTTTTAACTTTAAGTACCATGGTATATTTCAAAGTACCATAGTGTTTGTATCTGATAACAAACCTGTACCATGGTATCGCCATAGTCACAATGCATTTTGTAAGGTCATGTCCTAAAACCATGGTGCATTTTTTTGCAAGGTATTTTTTGTATATTTTTTATATTTTACTATGTAAAAAAGGCGACATGGACATTTGTCAGGTAGAGGTGATTTTAAAACTCCTCCATCAAAAATAAAAGAGATATTCAAGCACACCGCAGTATTACGGGTAAACATAATTTCTGTGCTGTCTGTAATAAAAGTAGGCCGTCACCTCCCCTGCAGTGTATTTTGCTGCTGTACTGATGATGGATGTTAGTTGGTCTTATCCTATTACTGTGTGTGTGTGTGTGTGTGTGTGTGTGTGTACTAGGATGCAGGAAGTCAACAGATCGGCTTTCTCCTGGGCAGTTGTGGGGTTACTGTAGCTCTGACCAGTGACGCCTGCCACAAAGGCCTTCCGAAAGGACCCACTGGTGAAATACCACAGTTCAAAGGTCAGTCTGTTTATACACAACTTCATATAAGTGATGTATAGTGTCACATAGACAGACTTGTGATTTTCAGAATAAAGCCTAGTCCATTTTACAACTTAAAATGGCTAAGAACCGCTCACTTAGACAGGAAGAGACCATCTGATTGACATGTAAACAACCAATCACAGTTTGTGTTGTTGTAACATCCCATTTAGCAGCCATTCAGATTAGAGTCTTTGTACACTAACGTTTAAATCTTTGGGATCGGGAAGTTTAAAAAAAATATATTTTTTAAGAAATTAATACTTTTATTCAGCAAGGATACATTAAATTGATCAAAAAGACATTTATGATGTTACAAAAGATTTCTGTTTCAAATAAATACTTTTTAAACTTTCTATTCGTCAAGGAATTGTTTCTTTGCACAAACATATTAAGCAGCACTGTTGAAAACAAACTGTTTTCAACATTGATAGTAATAAGAAATATTTGTGGATTACCAAATCGGCAAATTGCAAATTATTTCTGAAGGATCACGTGGCACTGAGAGTAATGAAGCTGAAAATTCAGCTTTGCATCACAGGAATAAATTTCATTTTAAAATATTACTAAAATAGTGAGAGTCTGTGTGGGGCAGCGAGCGAAAATCAGGAGCATGATGGGCCGTATCATGCGTGTGATGTTATCTAAGCCAGACCTCTAGCAGTCAGCGTTTTTTGCCTTGTCTGGGCCGCAGTAAGACGAGAGAGGGTATAAATAGAAAATGTAGAGGTAATGAGTCTGATATTGTTGTAATGATTAAGTAGTCCTGAGAGGATAGTCATTTAGCCCGAGACGGAGAAAAGACGGACTTACTCCCATCCCAAAGCACATAGCCATCATTTAGCCAGTCACCCTAATCACTCACTATCATTCTTTTGAATGATAATCACCACTAATAATGATTATGATAGTCATGGTTGACTCATCAAGCCGCATGAATATTAATAGAATGGTATGAATATTCATGTTTTCTCTCTGTTGGGTCTCACCCACTCATCAGGATGGCCGAAGCTGCTATGGTTCGTCACGGAATCCAAACACCTGTCCAAGCCGCCACGTGATTGGTTCCCTCATATAAAAGATGCAAATAACGACACCGCCTACATAGAGGTAAGCTAACCCATGGAATTATGACCGTTATGGAAATATCAGGTTATTCAAATAATTTTACTGGCTGTACATACAAAGATTCTCCCGAAATGGAAGCCATCAGTCTGGGTTTGTTTTTCCATATGCTGCACCCACCACCAGCCACTTTAATTGTTTTATGATATCTGATTGGTAGATATTCTATGTCTCGAGCCCCAGAAATCAATATTTCCTATCAGCATGCCGGGCACAGCTGCCTCCATTAGAGAGTCACTGGATAATGGATGATAAATGATTCATGTTTGTTTAATTGTGAATCGGGACTCATGTAGGAGATGCTGGTTGATGGAGTGGGGCTGGTCTCATGTTATTGAACCAGTTTTGAGTGAGCTGTCTCAATGTTCCTCACCAGATCCCAGAAATCTGAGAGTCTGTGCAAAGTAGCCGGGTGTCAGATGTCCAGTGTTGGGCCAATGTTTGCTTTCCGTTCTACTGTATGCCTTTTCTGTACAGCGTGAAGAACATGTCCAGAAGAAAATATATCACGCCTAAAAGCAAAAGAAAAAAATAAGAATTTATATTCTATGTATCTATGTAAAGAAAATAAAGCCCTTTTTAGGACCATTGGCATTGTTAACATTTATCTTCATGACATAATGCACATTTTCCTCTCAAATCTCATTCTCATTACTATAACGCTCATAAAAGCTCATTTTTAATTATGGAGTATGAAAAAAGTATTCTTATTAAAAGTAATAAGAAACATTATTTAATAAAGCACATTTTCCAACATATTACCATTACTGGAAAGCAAAAAAGCTCATTTTTATATTGTTAATATTAGGGATGCACCGATACCACTTTTTCCAGTACTCGCCCAATACCGATATTTTTATTTTTGGTACTTGCCGATACCGATATTTTTATTGCATTTGTACATTTTTTAAATATTGGGTACAGAAACCAAAAGAGTATGTATAATGTTAGTTGGTTAACTTCATTTATGAAATAGATACAGTCAAACCAAAATGTATTCAGACATCTTCAACATTTCTCACATTATATTCGCTATAGTTTAGAAAATGGTAATAAAATATGACAAGAACTCAGAGTTACACTCTGTCAGAACAAATTCATCTTGATAATGTTAGATAATTTTGATAGAAAGGTATGTAATAGATTACAATCAACCAAAATAATTCAGACAGCTGTTAGTATGACAGTATTTACACAACTATGAATACTTTGTCGGGCAACCCTTAGGCTCAGTGACAGTCTGTAGTCTCCTGGGCATGCTTTTTTGGTATCGGGGCATTTTAACGAGTACGAGTACGAGTACAGGAGACCAGTATCGGTGCATCCCTAGTTAATATGAAAAATATATATATTAATATTAAAAGTAAAAAAAAAAGATAAAGAACATTTCCCCAATTATCAAAACCCCTAGAGGACGCAGTGTCTCGTTCCCTACTCAGGGAACCATGGTTAAATAAGTAACCTGAGACGATTTTAATAAAAACAAACATTTTACTACTGTAATTAAATAATGTATTAGAATAATGACAATCTAATGAGAATAAAGATCTCAAAAGTTAAATGTCTGGAAGCATTATGGTAATGAAAATTGTTGGTAAAATTTCAAACTATTTAATAATCCAAAAAATAAGCCTTATTTCTTTATGCAAAATATTATTTCTCATTTTTATTTTAAGTTTAAATAATACTGGACATCGCCAGTCATTTTGACATGCATCCTTACAGTAGTGTGTTAACAGCCATGCAATGCGTTTTTGTTAAGGGATTTGATGCGTTAATATTTGTGTTAATGATCGACATTTATGACTCTCTTGTGTTTATTGATTTCCAGTATAAGACCTGTAAAGATGGGAGTGTTTTGGGTGTGACGGTGACACGGATCGCACTTCTAACACACTGCCAGGCCCTAACGCAGTCTTGTGGATACACAGAGGGTGAGTCCAACACACACACCACATTATACCTCTAGGTCAGTCCATTGTCCTTAAATTTCCCTTCTCAGACAATCATGTAGTAAATATGTCTTCTCTTTGTCTTTCAGCTGAAATCATAGTGAATGTATTGGATTTTAAAAAGGATGTGGGTTTGTGGCACGGCATTCTAACTGTAAGTCATGCTTCTGAAAAAAATTATGTGAACATAAGATCATATGTTTCACATTCAGGGTGTTAATATGTCACTTCCTGTTTCCCCAGAGTGTCATGAACATGATGCATGTAATCAGCATCCCGTACTCGCTGATGAAGGTCAACCCTCTGTCCTGGATCCAGAAAGTGTGTCAATACAAAGGTCTGTCAGTCAGTGGGGTTTTTTCACCCCATTTACACTAAATCCAATTTTTTGGCACCAAAGCTATTTACACCAAGTCAGATAAGTTTAAACAGTACTAAAATATATAATATTGCCAAATAATTTTTTTCACACAAAAGTATGTAGTATTCTTGAGCATTTTTTCTCACCACATGTTTACCTGTATCACTAAATGTCATGAAACTAAATCATAAACAAATAATATATAACAAAATATATTTAATAATATATAAAAATAAAAAAAAATAACAATAGCAAATAATACAGTATTTTCTACTTTATGTGAAGAAATTCATGTGTATGCATTGTTTTGTTTTGAAATAAACTTTAAATAAATTTTTTTTGTGCCAAAAATTTTAACTTGATGTGAATAGACTTCGAGTCTTAGTCTTACTGTTCAGTTTTCATGATACATAAACAGGACAAATTTCTGTATCATTTGTCAATCCTCATGGGACCCCTTACATCATGATAGCTTCATGAAAGATTTACTCAGAAATTCGTTCTGCTCATGTTTCATGAATTTGTCATATGTAAGTGACGGTGTCATTTGATATTGATTTTATATGTGTCCAATATGGCCGTTCTTATGATATTTATGGTTCTGTGTGCTTGTGTGTAGCTAAAGTAGCTTGTGTCAAGTCCAGGGATATGCACTGGGCTCTGGTCGCTCACCGAGATCAGAGAGACATCAACCTGAGCTCCCTGCGCATGCTGGTGGTGGCCGACGGATCCAACCCATGTGAGTTCAGCTAGTGTTTTAACTCTTCCTTTCCCTACCATCTTCCCCTTTCATCTCACACCTGTGTTTCTTAAAATATTCCTCTGACAGGAAACAAGTAGAGGGTTAAGCAGCTAGTTACACACCCAGCAACCTGGCAAACAAGCTAAAAGCATCATTCATAAGTGTGTAATATAAATGTATACACTCAGATATGGCCTCTGGGATTATAACTCACAGAAGAGATGAGTCAGGATAGATGATGCCCAGAAGCCATTTCCTTACGTATACGTATACAGATACATAATACACAAATGGACACACTGAAGGACAAAACATTCCTTCTGCCGCCCATTTCATCCAAATGCCTATGTAAATGCCAGTAAGATACAGTGAATGTGTTTCTGATGGAATATTCAGGAAGCAAAACTGGGGTCATATGAGGGGAAACAGGATTTTTCTTGGTCTTTTGAGATGAAGAGGTGATGTGCTGTGTAGCTGAACATTTATAATGCAAGGATCTCTTTCTAGTCCAAGAACATTTGGGTAAATCTCAGAAAAACTCAATTTTCAATCCAAAAGAAAAAAAGGAAAAGACTTTAGAAGAAAAAAATAATGAAACTTTGAGAAGAAAAAAATGTAAAAATATATGTAGTTTGAAGAAAATATATAATACTTTATTTGTCAGTAGCTTACTGAAAAATCTCATTACTGCAATGCATAATAAATAATATAAAAAAAATAATATCATTTAAATCATTTAAATTAAAGCTTGTAGTAGTATTTGTTGAATTTAGCATTGATTTTTTTAAATAAATTTTTATTTTATTTTAATTTCTTTAATTTATGTATTTATCACAATAATGATAGTTTTAAATAAAATAGTTTTTAATTTAATAAAATCAACATCACAATGCAGCACATTTAATTGTCATAAATAGGCTTGATTTTCTTTATGATTTTGTAATTTCCCATTTTTCTTTTGTTTTTAGAGTGAAATATGACATTAGAGCATGAATACCCAGATTTATACTGTATATTCAAATATATTCTGTTATTTGGCATATCATGATGGACAAAAGTGTGAACAATCACAACAGAAGTCATTTACATATAGAAATCTTAAAGGTACAGTAGTAAAAACAGTCCATTTAATTCTAAGGCTGGTCATGAAAAACTCTTTGGTGCAAGAAAGCCTAAACTTTAAAAAAAAAAATGAAATGCTACAAAACTATACAATATGGCCTTTTTAAACTGGATTATTTTTTTTTTTGTTAACTGTCGCTTTAAGAGCTGTGTTCCCATTGTACCCTACAGTGTTAGAATGCGTCTAAAGGTGAGAACTGTTTTAAATGTCATATAAGGCGTCACATTATAGCACGTCATGTTCTCTCTCTCATTCTCTGCAGGGTCCATCTCATCGTGTGACGCGTTCCTCAATGTCTTCCAGAGTAAAGGTCTGCGGCCAGAGGTCATCTGTCCGTGTGCCAGCTCAACTGAAGCCCTTACCGTGGCCATCAGGAGGTGGGAGGAGTGCTGACACATTGACCATTCACTCACCCTGAAACTTCAGCTCATATTCACAAACTCTCACTTTTCCATTCAGAACTTGTAGATCTTTCCGTCCCCCTTTTACGAGTTTCATAATCCCCCCAAAAAATGGGAAAAAATGACAGAAATATGGACACAAACCATTTTTCTGTTGGTCAGACAGATTGAAGTTGATGGTTCATCGAGAGAGCTTTACCGAAGTCTGTGTATGTCTTCGATGCAATTTTCCAAAACCATTTACAAGAAAATAATGTTTTTTTAGGCTGCCTCCATAATTACAGCCCTGAATAGTCCTGACATCTTTGCTTTGTGACCGAATCAAACTTGTGACAGAACGCAGAACATATGGTTTTCATTCCACAGGATTAACTCCATCGCTGGACTTTTTTTACTGGCCTTCTCTCTCTCACAACAAATTTGAGGATGAGAACAGCTTGTATGAATTTGAACAAAAAGTGAACTGAATTGAAAGCTAATAAAAGAGCCTGGTGTCACAGATGAAAACATCACTGTCTAGTGAAGTCAGAGGGGAAAAGTTGATTCAGAGGTGACTGACGATACGTAATTCCGCTGTTTCTGTCATCAAAGAAGTGCGTCATTGTCATTTGTGGATTTACCACGCAAACTAAACGTAACCTAATTTTTCACCCTTCGCTCACATTTGATTTGGCCTATGTGGTTCACAGAATATTTCTCGCTCTGGTAATAATTTCCTTCCTCATTAGTTCTTCAGCTCTAGATGGTCCAACATTTTTTGCACTTCTGCTCTGTTCCAAAACTTAATGAGCTGCCTACTTAGACAGCATTTTAAAACAGTCAAACAGTTTGACAAATTTGTCAAACAGTATGTACACACCCGACACAAAGGCTGCTAGAATAAAAACATTATTCCGCCTTTTAAGATACTTAATTTTTAGCAAAAAAATGTTTACATTGTGCAATCACCCAGTATGCTGTGCAGGAATGGTCAACTATAAATATTCTTTTATTATATACTGCTAAATATAAAAAATAAAATGGTCAGTCAAATACTTTTGGAACCAACTGTGAGTTTCACATCAGTTTCTTGTAATCTTCCTTAAAAGGCAGCTCCCTATGCAGTGTGCAGACAGCAAGGCAGCGAACTAGTTTTGGAACGGAGCTATCATTTCCAGCATACTTCATCGGCACACTCTGTTTTATGTATTTTGCTCAAATGAAGCCTGCTGTACCTTGCCAGACATCTCTGTTAGCTCAAACGGGTGTCTTTTAGAGGACATTATTTGTGGGTGGGGCTTAGTGCTGTCCATCAGAACTAGTTGAACCAATCAACATCTTCATCAGAACTAGTTGGACCAATCAGCTTCTTATTCAGGTTTACATAGCATTAGAGTCACTGTGAAATAATTCAATATATTGCTCTAATCTGGCATTTTATTTAACATTTTAGGCCTACGGATGACAGTAACCAGCCACCGGGTCGAGGAGTGCTGTCTATGCAGGGTCTGAGCCACGGTGTCATCAGAGTGGACTCAGAGGAGCGTCTCTCCGTACTCACCGTACAGGATGTGGGCACCGTGATGCCAGGAGGTGCACATATGTACATGCATGAATGGTTCTGAGAAAGTCTAAAATGTGGCTTTGTACATAATCTTGTACATTTAGTGTTGAAGCCATCAAAGGAGAGCATTGTGTAATGTGTACGCCTCTCTCTGCGTGCTGTATTTATTGCTTCATAAAGTGCATAATGTGTTTATTGATGTTGTGTATGTGCAGCTCTGATGTGTGTGGTCAAAGCAGAGGGAGTTCCTCAGCTGTGCCGAACAGATGAGATCGGAGAGCTGTGTGTGTGTTCCATCGCCACGGGAATGTCATATTATGGGCTCTCGGGCATGACAAAAAACACCTTTGAGGTTTGTGTCCTATCAGAGCAAGATCGATTTGGCTGTAGTTAGGCGGATTCTCCTACCTAGAATCCCCAGACCTCTGCTCGAACAGATGCTAAAGTGCTCCGAATCAAAGTCTTTTCCTTGGCTTGTTTGTTAAATTGCTCTGAAATAATAAAATAGCATTTTCTCAAGGCCAGTTCACAGAGTCTGATATCTGAAGCCTGTTTTCTCCTAAAGTAAAAAAAGTAAAACAGTTGATTGAGATTACGTTTAAGAAATTAATAAAAAATGTAATCACAAATGTGAGATATAAAGTCATACTATGAGATATGAAGTCCCAATTGTAAGATAGCAAGTTGCATTTGTGGGATAAAATTTCACAATTATGAGAAACAGTTGCAATTGTTTATTTCAATGAGAAATAAAGTCGCAATTTTGAGATATTAAGTTGCAATTGCGACTTGTGTGATATGAAGTAGCAATTTTGTGATAAAACATCGCAATCGTGAGATATAAAGTTGCGGTTGTGAGAGATTAAATTGCAATTTGTCGCAGTTGTCAGATATGAATTCGCAGTTGTGAGATAAAAAGTCGCAATTGTGAGACTTTCCTCACAAAGGTGGAAATAGACTGCCATAAATATGACTAAATGACACAAAAGTATTCACCCTCCAAAACTATTTAGCTGCCAAAAATGTTCAGACATTAATTGTTTGGTAGCCAAATAATTACAATTTTTCACAAGCCTCTAAATAAAATAATGCCAAATCATCTAGGCCAGTGGCGTACAGCAAATCTTGGGTATTTTTAGGTAACTTTTCTAGATTTCTGTCATTAACGAAGTGTAAATCTGTTGAGCTACAGTACTTTAATTCTAAAAGTTTAATCTAAATTTAAAATGTACATTTTCAACCAATCAGTGAACATTTCACCGTAATGTTCAATGGGTGAGAAGTAACTCCATAGCCAAGATTCTAGAGGGAATTTCCACATTTTTATACAGTTTTACATTTACAAATGGATAGTTTTATCTAAAAGTTTGGCTTTTGTTTTGCTGTCAGGTTTTCCCCATGAGCAGTTCTGGGGCTCCTATCAGCGAGTACCCCTTCACTCGGACAGGGCTGCTGGGCTTCATAGGCCCGGGTGGGCTGGTGTTTGTCTCTGGAAAGATGGATGGGCTGATGGTGGTGAGCGGACGGAGACACAACGCTGACGATATCGTCGCAACAGCGCTGGCAGTGGAGCCCATGAAGTTTGTGTACAGGGGCAGGTGAGAACACAACAAAAACAACCAAACAAACAGAGCGTATTCTTCTTCGTCATCAAAGAATGGGTGATATATATAGCACATGAGCTTGTTTGCTGTGGACATGCAGAGTGCAAATTAAATGGATTCAACACCTGCTGAGGCGGCAGGAGTGACAGCGTGTGCCCTGTGTGTTGTGGTGGAGTTGTTCTGTTTTAGATGCTTCTGTGAAATTACCTCGGGTTTTGTTTATCAGCTTTCTTAGACCTTTACATACTAGTTTCCAAGGCAACATTTAGCTTTTTTTGTTTAGTTTAAATTGAAGTACTAAAATAACGCAAACTAAATAAATTATAACTTTAAAAAATATTATATAGACATAAAAAAACATAATGAAAATGACAAAAGCATAACAAAATGACTAAATCTTTAAAATTCTAAAATAAATTGAAAACTAAAATAAATTGAAAACAGTAAAAATAAAAAAAATATATATAATGCAAAAACAATAATAATCAGTCAATGATACTAAAATAGCACTGTAGCACATTTTCATTTATTTGAACGATTCCACAAAATAATGCACTTTAAATATTATTTCAAATATTTGCAATAAATGTAATTATTATAATGAATTATTATTTAGTGTTACAATGTTATAATGAATTATATATTTTTTTAATCTTATTAATCTTTAAAAAAATATTATTTTTTTATAAATTATGTATTGTTAATCATTATAATTGTTGATTATTGTAATTCTAAATATTATAGTTAATTAATAGTCAGTTATAAATGAATAGATGTAATTATTAACTTGTTTATTAACGTTTATTAATTTATTTTTATTAGTTTATTAATTATTAACTTAAATTATTGTAACAATTATTTAATTTTTATAATTATTATTGTTCATTTAATTATTTATTATAATAATAATATTCAATTAATTTATATCCTGGTTTGTAACATACGCAGGTTGAGCTTTGATATGTTTTATGGGTTGGTGCGGAGCTGAATTTTCAGGGTCTAAATCTCCATTATGTATCTCTATCTTCAGGATAGCGGTATTTTCCGTGACTGTCCTGCATGACGAGAGAATTGTGGTTGTAGCCGAGCAGCGGCCGGACTCCACAGAGGAAGACAGCTTCCAGTGGATGAGCCGTGTGCTGCAGGTATTTGTCCTTTTTATAACCACCCTTGCTGATCGATTCGGGCAGTGGCGACTCGCTCTTCCCATCCAGTGTGATGGGAGTCACCTTAATCGCTGCATAACCCCAGTCACCATCCAAACTGAATTACAGATCATGCTACTGCTGACCTGCGTACTTTCTGTCAGCACTTTACAAGTCTTTACCGGCATGCAAAAATAACAAGACGCACTCAGGCACACAGGCTGGCCTTCATTTCCACACACCCAGACAGTTCCATTCCACTCTTTTGTTGTAGGTCATTAATCTTGCAAATATGGTATTTTTTCCTTTCACTTCCTAAATTCCAGTTTGGTAATTTGGTTCTCCCTGAGGCATCGGTAAAGGTCAGCGGCTGCATCAGATCTCAGCTGGCAGCCTCTTCTCAGCTCCTTACGAACTCTATTTTTAAACCTCACCTGACAATCCAATACGTCTCTTTCTGCAGGCGATAGACAGCATCCACAACGTCGGGGTGTTTTGTTTGGCTTTGGTGCCCGCTAACACCCTTCCCAAGACTCCTCTGGGAGGGATCCACCTGTCGGAGACCAAGCAGCTGTTTTTGGAAGGCTCCCTACATCCCTGTAACGTCCTAATGTGCCCTCACACCTGCGTCACCAACCTGCCCAAACCCAGACAGAAACAGCCAGGTCTGTCTGCAGCAAGGTCACCTCAGATGTCGTACAAACTTAGAACCGTCAGAAATGCTGTGTTTGTGGTGTTGTCTGTTTTTTTGTTTGTTTGTGATGGTCTTCCTGTGCTCGCTCCTGCAGAGATTGGACCCGCCTCTGTGATGGTGGGAAACCTGGTCTCAGGGAAGAGGATCGCTCAGGCCAGCGGCAGAGATCTGGGCCAGATCGAAGACAATGATCAGGCAAGAAAGGTGTGTGTGTGTGTGTGTGGTAACATGGGGCCTCGATTTTCATCCATCATTCATTTTTCCTTCCCTCTCATTCATTCATTCCTTACCTCCAGCAAACGGAGTCCCATCCAGCCAAGAATAGACACAAAAATAAGCTCATATTTGTGTTTAAAGCCAGTGTTTCAGTACATTTGAATAACTGGTTCTGAGAGATATAATCTGCCTTGGGGTGTATTATAATAGCTCTCAGAGGAGATGTAGCACCCGGGTCCAAAACTGAGAAAAAGTGCCAGTGAATGAGAGTATTTACAACTTAAGAAATTATATTTTATATTTTGCATTTTTAAAAAACTGCTGCCTCTTGCATGCCTTCCTCATCCTCTCTCTTTCTCTCATTCCTTCACACCCTTCCAGCCCTGCATGGGTATGCGCTGTCTGACACCGACAAATGTTACCTCCGCCATCTGCGCCGCTCAGAGAAACACAGCTGTACATGACTATTTTCCATTTTTACACCCCCAAGCTTGTGGTGTTGTTTTTTTTTTCGTTGCTTCCATCCATTCATGCCTATGAAAATCGGGCCCGTTGAGTGAATGGAAATCGTTTTATTTCATTCTTCTAAGAGGAGGAATGCGTTCCGATGTGAGAATAACTCTAGGAGATGAGGTAACACATGACTGCATTCACTTCCAACCTTCAGAGAACACCAGCGCCACTTGCTAATGACTTTAACAGGTCTTACTAATTGCAAAAAAAAGCATCCTGTGTTTAACAGTTACTCTTTAAATGTCATGTTACCTTTTTTAATATTGCATTTGGTAAAACAATAGATTAAATCAGGCTTGTTTAACACCCACTTACTCGTATGCAAACAATTAAAACAAACTGTGTATTAACATTTTCTGATTCAACTTCTGAATAATGATATGGCTCTTTGGGAATATTATATAATCCCCATTAAATACTTAAATATCTTGGATTTTGTAATAATCGTCTCGGACTTCCTTTTTCCACCCATAGTTCCTCTTCCTGTCTGAGGTGTTGCAGGAAAACTACTTATAATTAAATAATACCACTAGCATTCTAGGTTAAGAAAGTGTAAGCTAAACATTAACCTTGTTTTCAAGTGTGGTCCTGTGCTTGGCAAAAGCCTACAAAAAATGTCTTCGTTTCTGCACCGTTTCCCCCCTCTAGGGAGCAGGAATTGGTTTCATAAATGATGTTACCCTGTTTTTTCTAGGGATACGTTTTTTAAATATGTGGCCATTTAACATCACAGGCTATTTTGAACACCACATGCTCTCCATAGAAAAGTTGTGATAACTCATTCTGAACTGAGAACTGTGAGGAAACTGACACATTTGTGTATGTGTGTGAACGTAGGGAGCAGTCCTGAGCTCACTGACGTGTCTTCAGTTGCATAAGCGGGCGGAGAAGATAGCAACCATGTTGATGGAGCGAGGCCACCTGCAGGATGGTGATCATGTTGCGCTGGTGTACCCGCCTGGTACGACACCATCAGCTACAAATCTACAACTTTAAATCTGTGATAAGTCCAACTATATTCATACTATTATACTCATTTAAACCAGGGGTCTCAAATTATGTGGCATCAGGTGAACAGATGAACAGTTTAGTGCAGTAAAGATGTCCCTAAGATTATATTCAGATAGGACAGCAGACACATCACAATTTGACTTGGATATAATGGTCAGAAATTATTTAAAGGGATAGTTCACCCATTTTATTTAAATTCTGTCATTTACACTCACCCTTAAGTTGTTCCAAACCTGTATGAGTGTCTTTCTTCTGTTGAACACAAAAGAAGATATTTTGAAGAATGTTGGTAACAGTTGACGGTAGCCATTGACTTCCATAGTATTTTTTTCCATACTATGGAAGTCAATGAGTACTGTCAACTGTTCAACTATCCCTTTAAATACACTTGATACATGAGAGACCCATTGAAATGATCTTAGTTGATAATTTGAGACCACTAAATTAGGATGAAAAGTTAAAATCTACTCATATATCTATATGCATTTTTAATTTACAGGTATCGATTTGATTGCTGCCTTTTACGGATGCCTGTATGCCGGCTGTGTACCAATTACAGTGCGACCACCACACCCGCAGAACATCGCCACCACCCTGCCCACTGTAAAAATGATTGTGGAAGTGGGTGTTGTCCTCAAATCCTTCCCTATATAGTTTAAGGATCTTACCTATTCACGAACAGCTTGTAACACTCCAAAGAGAAAGGAAAACTTGAAATCGCATCATATGACCCCTTTAGAAAAATGGCCACTGATGTATGAATTTGTGTTCAGGTGAGCCGATCGGCCTGTGTGATGACCTCACAGGTCATTTCCAAGCTCCTGAAGTCAAAGGAGGCTTCTGCCGCAGTGGACGTCAGGACGTGGCCTCCTGTTCTGGACACAGGTGAGAGCGGGTCAAAGGTCAGGTGGCTTCTTAAAAATATCTAAATGAACATTCATTTAATATCTAACATGTTTTCCAGATGATCTGCCAAAGAAGAAGCCCCCTCAGCTCTACAAACCCTCCAATCCAGACACACTGGCTTACTTGGATTTCAGCGTCTCCACTACTGGGATGCTTGCAGGAGTAAAGGTGAATATTAATCATCCCCTGTTGTGTGTAATAAGAAACTCCTGCTCTTTATTTCCCCAACACAAAAAACAGGAAGAAAACGTTTGGAAACTCATCTCACAGACATAAAACCCTCTCAGTTAGCTGCTGGTGAGATCAGGTGTCATATGCACAGAGGAAGTTTTCTTCTTTTATTGTTTAGTGATGAAAACCAGGTTTTGAGCAGGCAGCCGCTATTATGTCATAGGAGCCACGAGTGTTTGCAGAGACCACCCAGTATTGAAGTCCTGAAGTCCTCAGAAGTCCTGTTCAACCCCATACACTTATATTTGCTAGCATTTCCACATAGCAGCCCACAAAATAACTCATTAGTCCTCAGAGTCTTAATATGAATAAAATAAAGCACAATTGTGTGACATTTAGTTATTAAATGCATTTTTATTGTTTATATATTTTTATATTTGTTGTACATTATACATCATTGCCTTGGCAATAAGCTGAAATATAAAAAAAATATTTTATTCAGTTAACATTTTATTTAGTCTAAGTAACAAAAATGTTTTTTTAATGGTTTTAGTTAACTGTATTAATTATATATGTATTTTAATTTGTTATATTTTTTATATGTCTTCTCAGATGTCCCACACAGCCACCAGTGCCTTTTGCCGCTCTATAAAGCTCCAGTGTGAGTTGTATCCTTCTCGTGAGGTGGCCATCTGCCTGGATCCGTACTGTGGCCTCGGCTTTGTCCTCTGGTGCCTCTGCAGGTGAGAGACGCCGCCTGACGCAATCACAATCATTCTAATAGAGCAGGTTAAAGGCCTGGTCACACCAAGTCTGAATTTACAGCATTGAAAAACATGTGCAACAAAATTTCTACATGAAACAGTGGATCTTTATGAACTCGTTCACACTGTGTCTGCAGTATTGTTGATTTGTCTTTTTTTAAGGAATGTTCAGAGTTCAATAGAAGTTTAGCTCTATTTCCTAAGAAAATTATTTCCATCCCTCAGTTTGTAAAAACAAGCAATAATTGTATTTACAGTTAGAATGGAAGTCTGTGGGGCAAGCCATTGCACGAAATAAATGTTAAAATATACATAATTTTGAATTTAAATAAACTATTTATTTTTAGAATTATATATTTTTGGAGAACCTTTACTTAAGTGCTTTACAGAAAAACAAATATAGTATAATATAAACAGTAAAAACTAATTCAGAGAATAAAATAAGAAAATAAAACATGGGATATTGTATGTAATTCGAGTTTCCACTTATTCAGTTTTTTTTTTTCTATTTTAATATTCCTTTGTTAAATATCTTTCAACCTGTAAGCCGTCAACCTATACTTTGAGCATAAGACTTATTCATGCATACTTTATATACATGAAGTTTTAATCACTTACTAATCTTGGCTGTCTAAAGTTATATGCAGTTGTTACCTCTTGTAACTTAAATAAAACAGATTTTTGCCCAGAAGAATGAATAGTGCTTTCACAAAACTAAAAGTTCATTTTTTTATTTTAAACTCAATTATGAGTCAGTTACTGTAATGATGAGTGTAATAAAAACTAAGGAACAGTTCAAAATGTGGTAAACAACAGCATGCCACAGATGCTGTTATTTTGAACCTGGACTATTTGTTTTTTTGGTTTTTTTTGTTCGGATATGTAACAATTCAGTCACAAAGTTACAATTCATCTTTGGAGTATTTTATATTTCCCTGTCATTTAGTCGCATCAGTGAAACACTGATGGCTGAAACGCTCTGCAGGCAGGCGAGCCGCACAAGTATTGAACCAGTTTCTCAATAGACTGCTGCCTTGAAAAATCTTGGTTTTGTGCTGCGTTCACACAAGTGTGTGTTTTTTTATGCTGTGCTGTGTCTCCTCTAGCGTAAAAGCGTGTGCTCAGCTCCTGTCTCGCTTGACTGATGTGTTGTTCTCCCAGTGTGTCTTATTTGTCAGGGTGGGTAGGTTCCTCTGCTCTTGTGTGGTGTGGTGGTAACGTTGTTTTTTTCTTCTGTCTCTTCCAACTGGGTAAAGTGTGTATTCAGGGCATCAGTCCATCTTGATTCCCCCGTCCGAGCTGGAGGTGAACCCCGCTCTGTGGCTGCTGGCTGTCAGTCAGTTTCGGGTCAGAGACACGTTCTGTTCGTACTCCGTCATGGAGCTTTGCGCCAAGGGCTTGGGCCTGCAGACAGAATCTCTCAAGGTACCAGATTCTCTCTAAAGTGTCAATCATTCGCTTCCTTTCCTTCTTGAGGAAGCTCTGAAGCCATTTTTCGTTAGATTTCATGTTATATTTGCAGCAGTGTCAGAAGGTGATTGTTGGTGGTCTTGCGTGTGTGAGTGTGTGAGTGTTCTGTGTTCAGGAGGTGTGACTGTGTGTAATTAACGTCTGTTCTGAGTTAGTGAAGGAAAGGCCGTCCGTGCCTCCTGGCGTGTCTGTCTTGTAAAATCTTGTTTTATTTACTCTGATTTAGTCAGTGAGATTGCCATAGTTACTAACTGTGGTCTGGAGCCGAGTACAGTTTATTAACATCACAACAATCAATGAGGAGGAAAAATGAGAGACATTTTTTGGTATAATGAGGTAGAACTGTGAAAATGTTTTCTTTTACCCAGACTTTGTCTTTCCAACTCCTTCAGCTCTTCTTTAAATGAAGCTTAAAGAAAAACATTATAATAAATATATAATGTATAAACTGACCCTATTTACTTTTAGTGTATGTTATTCTAAAGAAAAATATTATTATATTATATAATAATATTATAATCCCAATAATCGAACTGAACAAGCACTTTCTCTCTGCTGCCACATGAGCATTTCCTTTTAATTATTGATACACTGTGTTGTTTTAATCATTTATTTATTTTATGAGTATGGGTGTGTGTATGAAAGTATTCAGGTACTGCACAGCAGAATTTTCGTTGCACTTGTGTACAATGACAATAATAAACTTATATTATATTATATTTCTGACTTATTATGGTTATGATTATAATTATATTAATATTAATATTATGTAATGTATTATAATAATAACAGCCTCGATGACATCAGCTGATAAGAAAGAATCATTAATAAATCATTATTAAATATGCAATTAGAATATTTTAATATAAAAACATATTTAAAATGATTGAAATATATTAATATTTACCTTTAAATGTTATATTTAAAACGATATATTACATATTAATTATAATAATAAACAATTAAAATATAATATATTTATAAATAATATATAAATTATAATTTTAAATAAATTATTCTTATTAGCTGGTATCAACAACTCTGCATGGGCTGGGAAAATAAAATCAACCAGTAATATCATAGTAGCATAATATCCGCAATCCAGTCCAGTCCTGATGTGTACATTCAATCCATATTCTACATTGTTATATTTTTTATATTGTTATATTGTTTATATTTGGCATTTTTGGTATGATTATGATTTTGAATATGATTATATTAATATAATCTATTATAGTAATAAAATGCCTTGGTGACATCAGCTGGTGGGAATGAATCGTTAAAAAATTATTACATTTAAAAATCAAATACATTAATATTAAATATATTTAAAATTAATTTATTGTTGCAGTTGTATTTATGTATTTTATATATTTTTTAAATGTTACAAGTTATATATATTTATATTGTGTGTGTGTTTACATATATATATATATATATATATTAGGGTTGGGCGATGTCTACCAAATTGGCATCAGACGATGTCTGAGGGGTCCTTTTTCCAACTCAGTGATTAAGGTTTTTTTTGTCTGACATGTTTGGGGGTGATTCTTTTCTATACCCACTGTGTATGTATGTGTATATATATATATATAAAAAAAAAATCTTTCTTTCTTTCTTTTTTTAATGGTACTAGTTGTTTTAGTTACACAATTTCAAGTTTGATGACTCATTTGCTCTCTTTCTGTCTTTCTCTGTCCTGTCCCTAAGTCCCGTGGACTTGACCTGTCCCGCGTAAGGACGTGTGTGGTTGTAGCTGAGGAAAGGCCCAGGATAGCCCTCACCCAGGGTTTTTTTTGTCTGACATGTTTGGGGGTGATTCTTTTCTATACCCACTGTGTATGTATGTGTATATATATATATATAAAAAAAAAATCTTTCTTTCTTTCTTTTTTTAATGGTACTAGTTGTTTTAGTTACACAATTTCAAGTTTGATGACTCATTTGCTCTCTTTCTGTCTTTCTCTGTCCTGTCCCTAAGTCCCGTGGACTTGACCTGTCCCGTGTGAGGACGTGTGTGGTCGTCGCTGAGGAGAGGCCCAGGATAGCCCTCACCCAGTCCTTCTCCAAGCTCTTTAAAGACCTGGGCCTGCACCCGCGAGCCGTCAGCACTTCCTTCGGATGTAGAGTGAACCTGGCCATCTGCCTGCAGGTTAGTTATGTTTGAGTGCGTGTGTCAGCGGTTAATCTGGTGCTGACCAGAAAACACAAGGCAGAGATTGGGCCAATCCCAATCCCAGCGTTGTTTTAGCAAGCCAACTGCAGCCTAGTGCTCAGTGTTCAGACTTTGCCGAGGGGATTTCACTGTGCCTTTAGTTTGCGTTCCGAGTGAGAGTAGCGCAGTATTATTGGATATCCTGAGGTTGTAGAGGTAAAAATAGGTCACCACTGAAGATGCTGGTATATTATTCATATATACATACAGTATTGCTGTTTTTACTGTATTTTTGATCAAATAAATGCAGCCTTGGTGAGCAAAAGAGACTTCATTAAAAACATTTTAAAAAACGTACTAGCCCCAAACCTTTGAACTAGGGCTGTGCGATTTGGGGGGAAATATCAAATTGCGGCTCTGGAACAGATTAATATCACGTCCACATCGCAGGCTTTGCGATTAGGAAATCGCAACGTCTCAAATCGCGATTTAGATTCGATTTCGATTAATCGCACAGCCCTACTTTGAACGGTAGTGTATAAAATATAATACATTAAACTATAATTAGCATTTCATGCCCTTTTATTTATTAATTTGCCAAGTATCTATGCATTAAGTGGGATAATGTACAGTAAGATGGCCATTTTCACAAAATAAACCTTCCTATGGTAACACAAAACTCTGATGTGCACTCTGGGAGAGTTTGTTTTGGAATAAGAGCAGTTATAACTTACACCCACCTGCGTTCATGAAGTATTTTTGTTACCAGGCAAAAAGCAGCACACCACTCAGTCATACTACAGATGTTCCTATGGTTACATACTAGAGATACAGTATGAATTATTTTACACCTAGGAGTCTAATGACCATTAAATCATAAAATAGTCTAAACAACCTCACAGGCAAAAATGAGAAGCTTTGCGTTCAACTAAAGTCGAAATGAACGAAATCGTACAATATTATTATTATATAATATATAATTATAAAATATTATATAATATATTACAATAATAACAGCTTTGGTGACATCAGCTGCTAAGAAAAATAATGGGAAATTATTATATTTAAAACTAAAATGTGTACATGTATAACTTTGTGAATATTATATTTACTTATAAGGAAAAATAATACTGACAAATAATATCTTCAGATCTTCACTTCTTATTTTGACAGTCTGCATGTTGTTTTTTTGTTCTTTTGTCCCACATGCTTCTCATTTCCTTCTTTTGTATTTCATATTTATTCCTTTTCTTTGTCACATCCATAAATCTTCACCCCGTATTCCTCTTTTCCTCACTCTCTCCCTGTCTCTCATCTGCTCACTGGCTGTTGTAGCCCCACAGGCTCGGGAAGCTTGCGGATCAGGTAGGGAAGTCCAAATGCTCCCCGCTCGATCTGGCCCTGGGTGTGGAATGGGGTCCGACTTTAGCTTTTTTTTTTTTTTTACCCCTCGGCTGCTGGGCTCTTGATCCTTGCGGTGTGTGGCTTTTGCTAATGTAGTGGAAGTGAATGGCCGGATCCGTCCCAATCAGTGTGACTAATTTATCAGACTAATTACTGACCTAATGGGCTGCTTTCCTGGGCTCAGTTTTGAACAGGAAAGATGCCCTTGGTTCGATCTTACCTCAGATCGGTGAGATCCAACCCTCCTAGAGTGAGATTGCTGCTCACCTGGACTTACACCGGGGTTAAGAGTTGCACGTTATTGTGCATCTGCAGTCATTAGTAGGGTTCCTGTAGCGTAAAGCTCTATAATCACGGCCATTAGGTGGAATCGTGCTTCCCCTCCCTCGTCCGCCACATTGTTTTGCCGTGACATCACAAACACAAGGGGCTTTGTTCGGAACACGAGTGCCTACACATGAAATATCACAGACTCCAGCACTGTGTGAGTCAGTGATCTGAAATGCGTCTCTAAGGACCGTGTCTTGTCGACAGAGCCGATTGTTGTGCTTCAGACACAGAGAGACCTCTACTGGCCTGGTTTTGTTTGGGAACTACATATAAAAGTGCTGTAGGGATGACTTGTTTTTGTAGGCCAAAACCTGGAAACAATCATTTTTAGCACTTCCAATTCCATCGTCCCAAAGTCAATGGGTTTTAGAGTAGGTTTTTGGTTAAAGGCCTGAAATTAGGTCACACGAACCCAAATTTTATTCTGCGACAAGAAACTATTCAGAAATAGCCCCTTTTTAAAACCTTTTACTTGAAAAAGGCATTTGCTAACAAGTGGCTAAATGGGACTACCATGGTTGTCTGGGACATTAAACATCTTCACACCAAACAAGTGCTTTAGCAAATAGGTGAAATTGCACTCTTTCAAACTATTCTAATTCAACATTTAGGAAAATGTTTAAATAAAGACTGAAAGACTGAACAAGACATGTAAGAATCAAACGTTTATTGGTGACAGAGCTTATTTTCTGCAATAATCCAAAATCCAATGGAAAAATCCTACTGGGTTCTTATCAAGGGAACCAGGGTGATGCTAACTTCTGTGTTGGTCTATCAAAATACATCATCTCTGCAGTACTCTATTCTAGATATTGTTTAGTTCAGATGGAGTCGGGGCGTCTGAGTGCCTCATCATGAACAGTCATTGCAAATTCAGTAATGATCAGTCATGAAAAATAATTGCATTCATTTGTAGCTTGTACTCAAAGGCAGCAGTTGTTTGTATTTCATTATTATTATTATTATTTCAGCCATTATAATTTCTCAGTTGTATTGTTCCATAAAGGCCACTTCACATGACTCATGTCGTCAGTCCTCAAATGCAGCAAACTCTTAAGGAGCGACGCGCAGTTCAAATGCTGTAACGCGACATGCTCAGACTCAGACAGTCGGTCTTGTCTTGTTTGCTGCTGACCTTGCAAAGCGTCACCAATGATTACTGGACCGTTCACCTGACATAAGGAAAATCCAAATGGAAGAGAGACTGATCCTGTATACCAAGCTGTACGATATATCGTCAAAGCAGTATTAAGACATTCTTAAAGTGATTTATGACCAAAAAAGACATGCATGTAATTGGTTTTGTTTGTTTAATAATTATTAATAAATTTAAATATTAATACTAATTTGTTTAAAAGAAAAAAGCACTAAACACAAAAAAATCTATTTTTTTTAACATTGATTAACACATTTTGTGGAAAAATAAATAAAATAAGTTTGTTTTGTTGAAAAAAAAAATTGTATAAGCGTACGAGGTGGCAAGGGGGCCTTTTACCCCACACTCAGCACAGAAGGCCCCCAGTATTGATACAAATACTTCAGTTAAAGTCATATGTTTTGCATAATGCTTAACTCAATACAACCACTTCAAGAAATATTGTACCATATTCTGTTTATTTTTTAAATAAAAGAATTCACTTTACTTTATTGCAATAAATAGGCTGTCAGTAAATTAGATCATTTTAAAAATAAAGAAAAATGTAATTAAAAAATAAAGATTCTAGATTTCTTGAAAGAGACCTCAATAATTGAATATGGCTTTACAGAAACAATACATTTTATTTTATATTATTAATATCAGTTTTAAATATGATGGTTTCATTATAAATTTGGTGATTATCTCTAACTTAAATTATACTGACCATTTAATTCTAACCATGTCATGTCAGCGAATGAAAAAATCAGCCAGATATTTATTATCATGTCAATTATTGTGCCTTTAGCCCTTGCAATTGTGTGCTTTTCCCCCAAATACTGTACTTTTACACATTCTTCAGTTATAAATCATTAACCAGACCTTTGTCCCCAAATATATTTGGCAACTTTAAAAATTCTCATTTGCAACAGTTTCAACAATTCTCATTTTAACATTTTATAAAATATCAAATATTAGATCACCTCTTCAACATTGCTGTCAGACCAGCCAAATTTTCTAGGTGCATAGTGAACCACAGATGTTTAGAAGTGCTGCAGACAGTTTTTGTGCCATCTAGTGGTTCAGAAGACAAACTTGTGAGTCTATAGCATGAAGGCGGAAAGCCTGAAATTTGGCCGTCCATGATGCTATCTGCTGAACTTTTCATGTGTAGGTCAAAGCATCATATTAAGCTTGTGTTGAGAGAAGCATTGAAGCCCTGATGGAAGTCTGAAAGAGCCTTAAAGCAGATCTAAGTTTTGGTAAACGCACTCCAGTCCACTCAGTGGCAAAAGATCTGCAATACTGGGGTGCTTTCACCGCAAGCAAACATTCAGATCTTTGAAGGGTCTGTCGGCTTTCATCTGCGGCCGTCTTTTTCTCTGCTTCACAAACACCCACACATTTGTCATCTCGGCTTCATAAACGATTCCTATTTTTCGCTCTGCTCTCTAAAACGCCTCCGTTCAAGGTATCATTTATAACTGTGTGCCTTTCAGGGTGATGGTTTAAATTTTAGGTTGTTTCTGTCTCGGTTTGCTGCTTGTCTCGCCTTTTTTTTTCTCCTCAAACTCCTTATCTTTTTCATCATTTTCAGTCTGTGATCTCTAGGCTCTGCTACTAACTAGTTAACAGCTAAAGTGGGTTGACTCAGAGGAAATTGACCAGTTCTACCCCTGCCTCAGAGAAATCACGCATAGCTAGTTCTTTGTGCAGTATAAACTGTATTAGCATGTATCTCCTGCTTAATGGCTTCATGATGTGCGTTTCAGGGGACATCAGGACCAGACCCGACTACTGTGTACGTGGACATGAGAGCTCTCCGACATGACAGGTGAGAGATTTAACAATAGACTTCACTAAGGAATCGAAGTGGAGAAATCTGCAAAATAATGATAATGGAAATGAGTCCAGTGAGCTGTGATTGGAGTACTGGTCGTCAATCGAGGTTTTCCATTGAACACTGTTGCTGCTGATATTCAGAGAGTAGAGTGAATTATGTCTGATAAAATGTTGCTATAAATGATATATATTTTCATATAATAGCAAATTAAATAAATTTCCTTTATATTGTGGTGTTACATAATGTAAAGCTGCCAGACTTAGCATACATTTCTTATTAATGATCTTATCTTTTGGTTTGTGTGCATTAAGCAAATAAAGAAAATAATCAAATTAGAGGAAGTACCTTTCATTGTAAAGTATTTAATTCACTGAATTTCCCCAAAATTGGAATGACCACATAATTAATGAAGTATAAACAATTTAGTTGTTGAAATTCCAGTAATATATATTTATCTGTTGAATTCATTCATATTTATTATATTTATTTTGTGGAATTAATTCATTTCAGCTTATTTGTTGAATTTTCATCAAATATACTTTGTGATATGTTAAAAATTTCAAACATTGTCAAAAATATTAAGTGTGATATTATAAAGGTAACATGTTTTTACTAAATTAAATAATTGGCTTTTATATTGTCATTGTACTGAAGTAATTAAAATATTATCCTTAGAATATTTACTTCAAGTTTATCAGCATATCTTCCTAAACCCTAACCTTAATTAATGTTTGTAAAACTTTCAAGTAAAAACTTTTTTTAATTTTTACAAAACTCTTTGTCAGTAGAATAAAATATCCAGAAATAGTCATGATTTCTGACCTGTGGTTGTAATGATATGAAATTCGGTAAATGTGTTACATTATATAATATCTTAAGTTAATCTGTTAATTAAATAGATATTAGATAAGGCCTTTTTTAAAAATCTTTTAAACATTGTAAAAATGTTTTAATCAATTCTCACAATAATAATAAAATAAAATCTTAAAATAATACATTTTTCAAAGTTTTTCAAAAGACAGTAGTTCAAAAAAAAAAAAAACTGGCACATGAAAATTTTGTTGTGTGATTGCTGTATATCTGCACGTTTGTTTGCACTATATGCATATGCATTTTTCTTTAGTGTTATTTTAGTCTTGCTCACTCTGAAATATAATTTTATTTATTCACGAGTGTCGGAATGTGTTTTTGAAAATGTCATTAGTCGTGTCTACACTTGTGTTTATGAGCTGATAATTGATCATTTGTCAGGAAAGCAACAGTCTGTTTGTTTTTTCCTCAGAGTGCGGCTGGTCGAGCGAGGCTCCCCACACAGTCTCCCTCTCATGGAGTCTGGAAAGGTACCTGCAGGGCGCTTTACAACTCCATCTGGCTGTGTGTTTTGAAATGATTCAATTACTGAATCTCAATTTCATCCTCTACCAGATTTTACCCGGAGTTCGAATCATCATCGCCAATCCTGAAACGAAGGGTCCGCTGGGAGATTCCCATCTAGGGGAGGTGAGTTCGTATTGCAGGATAAAGATCAAATCGAAATCATCTGTGGCTCATCTGGTTTTGTGTCTCTAGATCTGGGTTCACTGTGCCCATAATGGCAGCGGTTACTTCACGGTGTATGGCGATGAGGCCCTGCAGTCTGATCACTTCAACTCACACTTGAGCTTCGGAGACACGCAGACCGTATGGGCACGTACCGGCTACCTGGGCTTCCTCCGCAGGACCGAACTCACAGATGCAAGTGGAGGTGATCATGCATCTTTGGTCTTGTTTATTTGGTTTTAAGCTGGTTCTAGTTTAATTTGTAGTCGAAGAATGATACTAACATCCTCTGTGTTTCCAGAGCGGCACGACGCTCTGTATGTAGTGGGTTAGAGACCTCTGTGATACGCACCCACAAGAGCATCATGGAATGGTACGACAAATGGAAATGGAATGGTCATTTCCAATCTGAGTATCTTTTTTGTTAAATTTTTTTAGGGATATGTTGATATTAAAATTTGGCCATTTATTTATTTATTTAAAGATTAACATGTTTATACTATTATGTATAAATGGAATTAAAACACTTAAAACTAAACTGAACAGATTTATACTATTTTATCTAAATAAATTAAAACAAAATATAAAAATCAGATATATCAAATTGATTATTTGTTTTGATATTAAAATGTATACTAGTTATACTATTTTGTCTAAATGTAAAATAAAACAAAACTAAATTCTAATTAATTGATTTTTCAGATGTGTACTGTTTATACTATTTTGTCTAAATAAATTAAACTTAAGACTAAAATGAAATCAATTTATGTACTTATTTTGATATTAAAATGTATACTATTTACACCATTATTTCTAAATAAATTAAATTAAATACTCATTTTCATTTTAAATTCTACTTCATAATATTACGATTTACAGTATTAAAAATGTATATAAATGTTTTAGATTGTTAAAGATTAAGACATTAAATGTATTATGTTTTTTTTAAATAAAATTTAAAACATAAAACTTAATTTTTGTTCTTATCAGTTGCCACCATCAAGAGCATCACAAGGCATTTTATCGGTGAAATCTCAATCAGCAGTTGTATTTTAAACATCGCTTATGTTCTGATTGGTTAAGATATATTTTGTCATCTCAAATCAGCAGTTGTCACTGAAAATAAATGACTTCCTGTAACTTTGTCACTACTAATCACTGTCAGTGTGAACGGTCCTTTAGAAAAGACGCGTTTTAAATGAACTGATCTGTTTGTTTCAGTGCGGTGTTTCCCTGGACCAACCTGCTGGTGGTGGTCGTGGAGCTGGAAGGTTCAGAACAGGAAGCTTTGGACCTGGTTCCTTTAGTCACCAACGCAGTCCTGGAGGAGCACTACCTGATCGTAGGCGTGGTGGTGGTGGTGGACATTGGTGTCATTCCCATAAACTCTCGTGGAGAGAAACAGAGGATGCACCTGCGAGACGGCTTTCTAGCTGATCAGCTGGACCCCATTTATGTGGCATATAACATGTAGCATGAGTGTACGCGTGGATGCTGTCGCGTGGATGTTTGCGTGCGTGTGTTTTGCCGACTGCACATGGCCGTTTGGGCGATCTTCCGTGAATGGACACTTACTGGGAGAAACTTTGAGAAGTGATAACAAAGCCAAACAGAAAAATGGATTGGCAGAAGGATTCGGTCTCCTGAAGGGAAGAAGAATCGCCTCTGCTTCTGCTTGTGTGCACGTCGCTTTGTTCTCACGCGAGGTGTTGCGACATCGTTCATTTTTATTCCGCCCTACGTGAGCGAAGGCTATTTTTAAGTATCTGCATACTGTGGCGAAATGTGCATTTTAAGTTTCCCGATGATTCGGAGTAACTTGTTGAAAGTAGACGTGCTATCAGACACTCTGGACGCCATTTCTGTCCATTCATTTTAAAAAAGGTACAACGCCAACTTGTTACATTTGTACGTACGTTCCAGCCGTCCTTCAATAACTTGCCGCTTTAGTTTTTCAACCTTTGTAAATGTTCTCAAACAGCAGGAAGCAAAAACGAAAAAAAAAAAAAAAACGTCCCCTGCTTTTTCGATTCCTCCATGTTTAATATCATTGTACAAAGCTGAAGGTGAACACAAAGTCAGTTGATATTGTGTAATTATGTACAGATAATAGTTCTTATTTATTTTGCTCTTTTTAGAATTGGTGAGCGAAGACATTTGGAAATGTTTTCCTCATTAAATAATAATATTGCTAAAATAAAACATTGTATCATCTTGAGTGAGTAGTATCACATCAAGTCTATGTAAAAATATAAATATACATACAAATATATATAAAAAAGAAATATATATAAAATAAGATCTACGAATCACCAATGATACATTTCTAATGCAGTACTTCCCACTTGCATGGTGTCTGTTGTAGAGAGAATCAACTGACCGATAGAACGGTTAATAATAGGAACTCATAGGACTTTCAAGACGATGTCAAACATGCGGAACAAATGCTTCGGTTTTTCTAATTGAAACTAAATCGCTACGCCCTTTCCGAGAGAAAACGAACCCTAAAAATGTGCCTGGAATTTTGTTTACATTTGCTTTTATTACTCAAATCTGCACCGCAATTTGTTACGTTGTGTTTTTATTTGCTTGGATTGATTTTTTTACTTGTTTTGTACCGTTTTTCTATGATTGCATCATTATTTATTGACACAGGCTTTTTACACAAGTGCATTTTTGTTTACTGCTCAAACATCACAGATACCATTCGTAAGAGTTCGAATTATAATTTAACGGACTAACACAGATTTTGGTATTTTCATAAAATAACATTTACGTTAGTGCCTCGCAGTTTACTTTCAACCCCGATCAGCTCACGTGAAATGGATTAAGCTCTTGTTTTTAATCGGCTTATGTGGGGAAATACATGCTAAATAAATGCCGGCATATTGTTGGCACAAGCAATATGGGCAAAGCATGAAACATGACCGACTGGCTATAATAATGCAAACAATGGTGAAGAGAGAAAAAGAAGCGTGCCATTATTTTTCATTGTACCAGCTGCATTTCGAAGGGACGTGTTTTCTGAACTCCCTTTCATAGCGCTGGCAGTCCATTAAATCGCCATGACAAAACGGGAGTATTCAGGATTTTATTCTTTTCTTTTCCACATCCTGCCTCAGCGATTCATAATACGGCAGGCGTCAGACAATAATTGTGGAGATCTACTGCAGTCAGATATCAGCACCCTCTGGCCTCATTGAGGTCGGTCTTTATTTAACGCAACCTTTTATTTTATTTTGGAATCGGTGTCTTTGACGTCAATACCGTGTATGGGAACGGAGTTTACCCTTATTCAGAAAGTAACGATGCAATGTCCTCTTTTTTTTTGTCTGTTTGTTTTTTAAAAAATGAAGGAAAGAAGTCTTAACCTGTTCGGAAGCTTTAGTGTTGTCATTCTCATACAAGCAGAAATGTTTCCCCATTTTGAAAAGAAAAAAATGTGCACATAACTTTCAACCTGTGAAGTTATTTCCCTTTTTTTGTTGGAAACCTGGACTTGCGTGAGAGAGTCTGCATGGTGTATGTAAATATTGTTGGTTAGAGAAAAAATGATTACAGAACCGGCTTTCTGACAAGATGCGCATTAAATATCGCATGCGATTTATCGTGCAGCCCTAATTAAAATGTATACTATCTATACTATTATGTCTAAACAAATTAAATAAAATACTCAAAAAATAAAGTAATCATTTTAAATTCTACAAGTGAACTTGGCCATCATAATGTTACGATTTACAGTATTAAAAATGTATATAAATGTTTTAGATTGTTAAAGATTAAGACATTAAATGTATTATGTTTTTTTTAAATAAAATTTAAAACATAAAACTTAATTTTTGTTCTTATCAGTTGCCACCATCAAGAGCATCACAAGGCATTTTATCGGTGAAATCTCAATCAGCAGTTGTATTTTAAACATCGCTTATGTTCTGATTGGTTAAGATATATTTTGTCATCTCAAATCAGCAGTTGTCACTGAAAATAAATGACTTCCTGTAACTTTGTCACTACTAATCACTGTCAGTGTGAACGGTCCTTTAGAAAAGACGCGTTTTAAATGAACTGATCTGTTTGTTTCAGTGCGGTGTTTCCCTGGACCAACCTGCTGGTGGTGGTCGTGGAGCTGGAAGGTTCAGAACAGGAAGCTTTGGACCTGGTTCCTTTAGTCACCAACGCAGTCCTGGAGGAGCACTACCTGATCGTAGGCGTGGTGGTGGTGGTGGACATTGGTGTCATTCCCATAAACTCTCGTGGAGAGAAACAGAGGATGCACCTGCGAGACGGCTTTCTAGCTGATCAGCTGGACCCCATTTATGTGGCATATAACATGTAGCATGAGTGTACGCGTGGATGCTGTCGCGTGGATGTTTGCGTGCGTGTGTTTTGCCGACTGCACATGGCCGTTTGGGCGATCTTCCGTGAATGGACACTTACTGGGAGAAACTTTGAGAAGTGATAACAAAGCCAAACAGAAAAATGGATTGGCAGAAGGATTCGGTCTCCTGAAGGGAAGAAGAATCGCCTCTGCTTCTGCTTGTGTGCACGTCGCTTTGTTCTCACGCGAGGTGTTGCGACATCGTTCATTTTTATTCCGCCCTACGTGAGCGAAGGCTATTTTTAAGTATCTGCATACTGTGGCGAAATGTGCATTTTAAGTTTCCCGATGATTCGGAGTAACTTGTTGAAAGTAGACGTGCTATCAGACACTCTGGACGCCATTTCTGTCCATTCATTTTAAAAAAGGTACAACGCCAACTTGTTACATTTGTACGTACGTTCCAGCCGTCCTTCAATAACTTGCCGCTTTAGTTTTTCAACCTTTGTAAATGTTCTCAAACAGCAGGAAGCAAAAAAAAAAAAAAAAAAAAACGTCCCCTGCTTTTTCGATTCCTCCATGTTTAATATCATTGTACAAAGCTGAAGGTGAACACAAAGTCAGTTGATATTGTGTAATTATGTACAGATAATAGTTCTTATTTATTTTGCTCTTTTTAGAATTGGTGAGCGAAGACATTTGGAAATGTTTTCCTCATTAAATAATAATATTGCTGATATAAAACATTGTATCATCTTGAGTGAGTAGTATCACATCAAGTCTATGTAAAAATATAAATATACATACAAATATATATAAAAAAGAAATATATATAAAATAAGATCTACGAATCACCAATGATACATTTCTAATGCAGTACTTCCCACTTGCATGGTGTCTGTTGTAGAGAGAATCAACTGACCGATAGAACGGTTAATAATAGGAACTCATAGGACTTTCAAGACGATGTCAAACATGCGGAACAAATGCTTCGGTTTTTCTAATTGAAACTAAATCGCTACGCCCTTTCCGAGAGAAAACGAACCCTAAAAATGTGCCTGGAATTTTGTTTACATTTGCTTTTATTACTCAAATCTGCACCGCAATTTGTTACGTTGTGTTTTTATTTGCTTGGATTGATTTTTTTACTTGTTTTGTACCGTTTTTCTATGATTGCATCATTATTTATTGACACAGGCTTTTTACACAAGTGCATTTTTGTTTACTGCTCAAACATCACAGATACCATTCGTAAGAGTTCGAATTATAATTTAACGGACTAACACAGATTTTGGTATTTTCATAAAATAACATTTACGTTAGTGCCTCGCAGTTTACTTTCAACCCCGATCAGCTCACGTGAAATGGATTAAGCTCTTGTTTTTAATCGGCTTATGTGGGGAAATACATGCTAAATAAATGCCGGCATATTGTTGGCACAAGCAATATGGGCAAAGCATGAAACATGACCGACTGGCTATAATAATGCAAACAATGGTGAAGAGAGAAAAAGAAGCGTGCCATTATTTTTCATTGTACCAGCTGCATTTCGAAGGGACGTGTTTTCTGAACTCCCTTTCATAGCGCTGGCAGTCCATTAAATCGCCATGACAAAACGGGAGTATTCAGGATTTTATTCTTTTCTTTTCCACATCCTGCCTCAGCGATTCATAATACGGCAGGCGTCAGACAATAATTGTGGAGATCTACTGCAGTCAGATATCAGCACCCTCTGGCCTCATTGAGGTCGGTCTTTATTTAACGCAACCTTTTATTTTATTTTGGAATCGGTGTCTTTG
This sequence comes from Sinocyclocheilus anshuiensis, assembly GCF_001515605.1. Taxonomy (NCBI): domain Eukaryota; kingdom Metazoa; phylum Chordata; class Actinopteri; order Cypriniformes; family Cyprinidae; genus Sinocyclocheilus; species Sinocyclocheilus anshuiensis. Next base: position 50,067 of record NW_015552531.1, on the reverse strand, counting down.
ACGTCAATACCGTGTATGGGAACGGAGTTTACCCTTATTCAGAAAGTAACGATGCAATGTCCTCTTTTTTTTTGTCTGTTTGTTTTTTAAAAAATGAAGGAAAGAAGTCTTAACCTGTTCGGAAGCTTTAGTGTTGCCATTCCCATACAAGCGGAAATGTTTCCCCATTCTGAAAAGAAAAAAAAAATGTGCACATAACTTTCAACCTGTGAAGTTATTTCCCTTTTTTTGTTGGAAACCTGGACTTGCGTGAGAGAGTCTGCATGGTGTATGTAAATATTGTTGGTTAGAGAAAAAAAGACAAAAAAACTAAATTTATTTTGTATGGTGCAGGTGTGTTTGAAATTATGTTTTGTACACGATTAAAAGTATTAAATTACACTTTTATAGAAGCCTGCTTTGGCCTACATTCACAAAATATGGTGCAATAAAGTGCTTTGATTGGTAAATTTGTCTTTTTAAATTTGCGATATAAAAAAGACGCAAAACTATCAACGGTTGATATGTTTTATTTATACATAGTACTGTTACATAATGTAATGCAAGAAAGGGGAAACTTTAACACCACATTTTAATTCGTATGCACATGAAAGACAGGTGTTTGTATAGCAGACTTCTCGCTGGGTGTCAGAAATTCTCAGTAGTCATTACTCTGTCCGCATAAATATAAGTTAAAAAATAAATTTTAAAAAAGGGTTACTTGCAATTACAAAGTGGTGTCAAATTACCCTAGAAAACCAAAAAGGAGACATACTGCATCACCGATGACACGCAAGAACGTAGACTAACGTAGAGCCCAAAATAAGGTACACAACCTGGTTTCATGCACACTGAAATGGAACATATTACCGTTATATCACAAATATTTTTTTTTTCCTTTACAGATTGACTTTATCAAATACATAGTTAATGTGTTCATGAAATGTACATATGCTAACGTGCAAACGTCATCAGTCACGGTTAGCTACAAACAGTTATTTACATGTAGTGCAACAGTGAGGTTGGGAAGGGAGCGAGAGAGAGAAAGAGAAATAGGGCAGGACAGAAACCTGAATGTATCGGACATGATTTAAGACGCATCCAGAACTTCAGAGAGAAACAGAATACAGGTTCACGCAGATATGAATCTGTGCAAAAACAGAGAAGGACCTCACGTTCCCCTACATCCTTCAGCTGATTGGTTCTCCCGGTCAACAGTCAAAACTCTCTAAAGATAGATCTTTCTGAGAAATGTATTGCAATAAAGGAATAATAATTCACTTAAAAATTCTAATTTTGTCATTCACTCACCCTCATGTCGTTCCAAACCCGTTTGACTGATGTTCTTGCAAAAAACACAAAAGGAGACGTTTAGCTGAGTGTCCAAGCTGCTCATTTCTGTACAATGAAAGTGGATGGGGACCAAGTACAGCCATTTACTTTCATTGAGCAGCATTTCAGAAAGCCATACAGGTTTTAACAATTTGAGGGTATGATGGCAGAATTGTAATTTTTATGTAAACTATCCTTTTAACTTCTCTCTTAGGTCAAAAAGTGCCACGAAAGGTCATTCTTAATGAAAAAACCCTCTAGCTATAATTTCTGATTGTTTAATTTACACTGATCTCTGTACAATCTTAAAACTCTGATTAAATTTCGCTATTTAATGGGATCTTGACATGATGAAATCATCAGGTGTTTTTTTCTGTTTGGGAGCACTGGTAATAGTTCATATGAACGAATTTGCCCACACTAACAAACCTCTCTAAAGATCCTACTCCGCAAAGATTTAGTACATTTAAGCTACAGAAATGGACCCCAAAATCAGCACATAATTTAGTTTTTCCGTAAAAAATGAAAAGGCCTATTTAAAAGTGTAACCATGAAATGTGCATATTCATTAAAGGAAGATTGTATCATTCAGACAGACATGACCTGCCATCTTTAAACCCTGTTCCCAAAAAAATTACATATCACAACCACTGATAAAAACCAACCGTCAAGTTTAAAAGCACCAACTTCACTCAATGCAGGAGGCTGACATGATTTGCTTTTATAAAAAAAAGTCAAATATCTACATAGCTTCAGATTAAGTTGTGTTTAAAAAGATTACTAGTACTTCACATTTCAGCTAGTCTGTATGCAAGCAAGGCTGATTTCCGTCATACAGCAAATAAAAGGGTAAAAACAAAAAGGAATACGCAATGAGATGCCATTAAAATCCAAACATACAGCCATCTTGACGAGGATCGAGAGATTCCACGCTGGCTGCCCTGTTAGCGTTCACCGCAACTCAGTAAAATGTTCTGGTAAAAGTGTCCTACGAGCTGGGGTTTAAAATGCTGGCTAAAAATCAAGAATCCATGGGCAGGGGGAGGGTGGTGAGTGCTAAAATCTATCCAAAAGCGTGGCTCGTGGATGGGTGGAGTCGAGAGGAGGGGCGTGGCCAGCTGCAGCTCATCTCTTCCGGCGGCAGGAACGTTTGTGATCGGCGTGCCAGTGCTCCTGCTGGCATTTGATGGAGCAGTACGATGTGTTCCAGCAGCAGTGGTACATCGCCTCTTCTTCACAGTTGTAACACTGAAAGATAGAATAAAGAGAACAATGAGAAGCTAAAAGACTTGCACACAAGAGTTTTGTCCAGTAAAATATCCACCTGAATCAACATTCTTATTGGTGCATTTCCTATTGAAACAGGATGTTTGGGAGAGACATAATGAAAGGGCTCTTCCCCTTTAAAAAAAGAAAGAGAAAAAATACAATCTGCTTGTCTGTTGAATGGGACTTTCTCATTCTAGAGAGCATTTGATTGGACAAAAATCTGTGAAGTGCGGAATGAGTCATCAATATCTTTGGTTTGTTTTCCCAGTAGAAAGACTAAATTTTAAGTGTGTTTATCTGATAAAAGTGAGTTTGTGTCAACATTTAGGAGCACACTAGCATAGAGATTAACCTCAAAGCTAACATATGTGGACTAAAAGCCGCAAAACTCTTATTTTGAGAGGTTATGTTTAGAACTGGGGGTGGTTGATATGACCTAAATCTTGTGTCACAAGAGGAGTCATTTCACAATAACAATACTATATTTATTTTTGCTAGAAATAAGGTTACAATATATGAAATGTAACAATTTGATAGTGCCAAGGTTTTCAAGCAGTTAAATACAACACTTAAAAAAAAAAATGTCCCTATGAGTTAAATAGTGGTGAGTGTTTGATTAACATTTATAACAGACAGAAGCAGGAAGTTCACTTTTTACGATCAACTGCTCACGTTCTAGTGATGTCCGGTTCGCGAACGAATCGTTCGATTTAACCGGTTCTTCTTAGTGAACCGGTTGAACCAGTTCACCAAATCTGACTGAATCGTTGAAAAGTGTAAGCATTAATCCACAAATTACTTAAGTTATTCACTTTTTAAACGTGGCTGACACTCCCTCTGATTCGAAATAAACCAATATCCCGGAGTAATTAATTTACTCAAACAGTACACTGACTGAACTGCTGTGAAGAGATGAACACGAGCAGAGCAACATCTGTGCAGCAAGCCGGATAATGAACGTACACGCCCACTGCTGGAGCGGTTCTCGTTCTTGAGTCAAGAACCGGTTGCATTGGTTTTCGGATCACCGGTACACTCAACCGAGAACCGTTTCTTTCGGACACGTCCGATTTGAGAACCGATGAGCTGATGATACTGCGCATGCGTGTAATTTTTCAAGGGGATGAAAAGCATGTTATCCAAGTATTTTGTTAAACATCAGAAAGTGTGATAATATAAATATATTTTATTTTACTTTTTTCTTTAAAGATGAATGTATCTAATCCGTGTACATTGTTCAGTTGAAGATTCTGTTAGGTTATAGTATAGACAATAATTAAGACTCTGTTTAATAGGAATAAGGGATGATTTATGAAATACCTGCACTGTAATTGTAGTTAACGATGACACATTCACAAATTGAGTTTGTAGTAAATAGAACTGATGAGCACGAGTAGAGCAGCTGATGATATACTGAACGTGCGTGCAGCGTGCCGGTTAGAGCGGGTCTCGTTCTCGAGTCAAGAACCGGTTGCATCGGTTTTCGGATCACCAGTACACTGAACCGAGAACCGTTTCTTTCGGACACGTCCGATTTGAGAACCGATGAGCTGATGATACTGCGCATGCGTGATTCAGTGTGAAGCTACCGAACAGTAACTACTATGACTGACACACACAGCACGTATGAAGCGAACTGGTTCTTTTGGACAACTGATTCTGTGCTAATGCTATGAGCGCGGGTAAACCGAAGACTTGAATGAAGGGCAATCTGGCGAAACGTACGTTTATTTAATAACAAATAAATCGCAATGGATTATGTATAGTAAGTGGATTATGGTTTCTGCGCTGATGACAACTAATTTATTTACTTTATATCTTCAAGACTTAAATCCTCGTATGCACATCACTGCCTGTTACTGTATTTGGGTGCTTAGCTGCAAAACTTAATTGTAAACTTTTCAGATCATGATTATGATGTTTTAACTGACTGAAGTTATGATTACTGACTTTATATATTTGAATGTGTATTTTCATCCAGGCCTGGGACGATAGACTTGATATCATTACGTCATCGCGAATGACGTAATTACATTAGGGCGTAAAAGAACCGATGAACCGGTTTTTTTAACCGGTTCATTGAAACGAACTGTCCGAAAGAACCGGTTCGCGGAAAAGAACCGGACTTCCCATCACTATCACGTTCACAGTTTAAACACAATAAGCAGCGAGAGGCAGTCGCGCGCTTTGACAGGCGGCGCGCACGCACAGAACGCAGTTTCTGTCCACGTGCGAGTGAATGCGGTTCTTTCTCGGGACATAATGCGTTTTTATCAACTAGTTTTAATATCAAGCTCGTCCCGCTCTTCATTTTCTCACTTATCCATGTTTGCTCTAAGGAGTCATCTAACGCGTATTCGCTGCGGGACTGTTTTTACATAAAGCGATTCAAACATTATAGCGATAACACGACGATACCACATACTGGACAAAATCATAGTTACCTACAGTGTTGGGGAAAGTTACAAAAGTGTTCTTTTGTCGTAAGTGATCAGTGCAGACGATATGTGTGTAAAAAGAGAGAGCAAAAGAAAGTAAAAAAGTAAATAAAAGCACAATCTAAGTGGAGTGACCTGGACGGCATCCGAACTCAGCGGCGCCATCTTGAAAAGAGAGGATGTACATCCTGATGTACATGGCAATCTTGACACAACAATTATGTTGGTGAATTGTTTGTCCCATTCGGTGATGGTGTATGATGATTTAACCCTTCGCTGTTGGTGGGTTAATGTCACAAAGCATGTGTCAGGAGTATGCTTTGTTTGTTCCTGTCTTGACCTAGTTTCTAGTTAGTTTCATTCAGTTCAACTGTTGTTTGTTAATTAACTCTTTAGTTCCCTTGTTCAATTCTAGTATAGGTACTCCCTGTTTTGTTCAGTTGCTTGTCCTGTCTCATCCGTGTTACTTCATGTTAGGGCTGTCACCTACAGTGTTGGGGAAAGTTACTTTTAAAAGTAATGCATTACAATATTGCGTTACTCCATAACAAAAATGTAACTAATTACGGTACTTAGTTACTTTGTATGGAAAGTAATGAGTTACGTTACTTTCGCGTTACTTTTTAAATAT
>NW_015552531.1:39134-44160 GCF_001515605.1 Sinocyclocheilus anshuiensis | reverse complement strand
ATTTAATTATTGCAGGTTTGAGTCATATTCTGAGTTTGCATTTCACTGTTTTAATTCATTTTGATGAATACCAAATCTGTTTTTTTTTGTGAGTGGGATGAATTAATGCACATTCACATTTAGTCTAGAACTACAGTAACATCATGTTCACACAGCGCACACAGAACTCCTCTGTACTCCCGATTTCTCCCAGTATGGGGACAGGAGACTTGTCAGTCAATAAATGGGAAAACAAAGTAACTGGCATTACTTTTTTGAAAAAGTAACTCAGATATTTTCTTGTAAATTAAAAAGTAATGCGTTACTTTACTAGTTACTTGAAAAAAAGTAATCGGATTACGTAACTCGCGTTACTTGTAATGCGTTACCCCCCCAACACTGGTTACCTAGTCACAAGGTATTGTTTCAGAGCCATACAGAGAGCAACGAAATGACCGGGTGGTGGTAGTTTTCTAAATAATGTGTCATTGTTCAGGTTAACCAACTAAATTCGACTCAGTTCATCTACAGAGGAATAACAACCCCACATCACATTATTGACTCAGACAAAATTGTTCTTCATTTCCTAATTCTGCCCTCAGAGCTGCAACATTTCCCACAAGACAATTCTGGAGCTCAGGTGAGTAATATGCTGGAGAACCATTTCTCATCTCCTAGCAACACGTAGAAGTTATAAATAGATTGTAAATACAACAATATGGTGGGCAAACTGATTTGCCTGGGGGGGGGAAATCTAAGAAGAAAAATAATGAAGATCAGATTCAGGAGGAGATGCTCTTCAACAGATGAGTCACATTTGAAGGAATTTTACCTGATTTTAGTAATATTAGCAATCATAATGCATTCAAAATCTGCATACTATTTTTCCATTCCAAGGTCCGTTTAGACCTGGTGGAACGGAAGCTTATAAAACAGTCATAACTTTTTTTTAATACAAATGTTATATCTGATCAGTAACTAGTTAGTGAATGTGCAAAAATGCTAAGTTTTGAATGTTACAGCAATATTACAACATTTACCCCCTTTTTATTCATTAAAAAATTGAGAAATTCTTTGAAATTTTAAAATGTACTTGAATATATCATCACATTAAATTCATAAGAACAAATAATCTGACAGCTCAAAACCAGACCAAATTTTATGAAACCTACATGTTCATTTTGTAACAAAACAACATCTAAATTACTCTGGAATGTTTCAAATAAAATATAAATATGATACATTTTTCATGCTGCAATGGTTCATCAATAGGGGTGCATATGTTGATGTTTATTAACAGTTCATTTCCAAAAACATGTACCAAGATATAGGAAAAGTATTTTGACCAAGTCCTAGATCATAATAAATCTGAATAAAATCATGTGCAAAGTTGATACCCAGGTCAAAGTGGATCTGAACTCAATAAGTGTACTTAAAAAAAAAAAGGTATCTTATTATAAAAACATATATATTTTTTAAAAATCATTAAAAAGTAAATGTGTATTTTCATAGTCTTCATACCTTTTCAAAGTTTGGTTACCATACTACAAACTAAGCATTTTTTACTGTATCTCTTCCATGTCAAAATGGACCTGAATGCAGTATGATTCGACTGTCTGGTGGTTCTAACAGTTTGTATCTACACAAAAGATCTTCTGAAAGTTCACTCACCCACTGCTTCTTCTTGGTCTGGGAAATAAGTTGTTTATGCTGAGCTACCATCTTCTTCATCTCCTCCATGAGCTCCTCTTTGCATTTCTCCTTCACCTGTTTGCACTTTCTGTCCATCTCGGCCTGCGTGCTGGACACTGCTTTGTTCACCGCATGCCTTTTCTCTTCCTCCATCTCTGTTCGCAACTGTAAGGACGACCACATTGCTGAGTTTGCTGCAATTTCCCCCTTTTCCACCAACAGGAAAAGGGGTATCTTTGAATCTGGCCACAAGAGGGAGCCAAATGTCAGTCCAAAATGAAAGAACGTTCCTCACCTTGTCCAGAGCCTCTTTCAGGACGCGTTCGGTTTCGCGCTTGTTCTCTGCTTTCATCATTTCTTTAACGTCGCTGAAGATCTTGGTGTATTTGTCGTGGCACATGTTTTGGCAGCTGCCTTCGTTGAGCGTCTGAGTGCCTCGGTGTACCATGCGAGGAGCTGGCGAGGAAGAGGATGAAGGCGAGCCAGACTTTTTGGTCTGGGTGGAGACAGACGTTCGTTCTGGTTGATGTGGAACAGCTGTTGGGATCTCCTGGCTTGAGCTGACAGCCTCCATCTCAGGCTCCGGTTCCTGATATAACAGCAGGAGATGGTAAAGGTGGCGTGAACTCTATATATCACATCTCATTCAATAAACATGATATATTACAAACCTCTACTTTGGGCTCGGCGACTTGGGAACGGCGGCTCCTTTTAGCTTTGGGCTCTTGGTTGCCTTTCGACTGTCAACAACATAAGAAACCCAGATATTAAATAAAGCAAAGCCAATCTTGCATATTTAAAAATTAAATGTGACTTGTGGCACCAAAATGCTCACCTGCTCATTGGATGTGGAGGAGATGCTTGACTCTGCTTCTTCTTGTTTGTCTTCCTGTCTTTCGTGCCTGTCCGACCTGTCATGCTTCTCTTCCAGCTTCCCCTTCCAGGTACGGCCCTCCCTCAGGAACCGCTGATGGAGCTCCAGCTCATCACACGCCTTCTTCCACCCTGAGCTGCGCTTCACCTGCAGCTGCTGCAAGTTGATCGTGATCTCCTGGATGTTGTCAGAAGGAATCCATGCCCTGCAGCAAAACAGACATGAGTCTGCTAGTTTCACAAGCTAATTTGCCCACATACAGATCCTAATGTAACCTGAGGCTCACCTTTGGTGCTGGTGACCAAAGAACCGAACATCCACCTGATTGCCCTCCCTCTGCATCACCTTGGCTGGCCAATAACCAAAGCCCTTCATCCTGGCCCACACCAGCTCATGAGTCGGACTCTGATCACAGACAAACATCCTTAAAGGGTTAGTTCACCCAAAAATGAAAATTGGGCTGTGTTTTACTCACCCCCGAGGCATCCTAGGTGTATATGACTTTCTTCTAGAATCCAGTCGGAGTTATATAAAAAATTGTCCTGGCTATTCCAAGCTCTATCATTGCAGTCAGCGGGTGTTGCAATGCTTCAGTCCAAAAGAAGTGAAATAAAAAAAAATCGCCCATCCATAAAAAAAAAAGTGTCTCACACGGATCCGGGGGGTGAACAAAGGCCTCCTGTAGCGAATCGATGTGTTTTTGTAAGAAAAATATCCATATTCAAAACGTAATAATCACTTTAATCTAGCTTGCGCTCACTGTTGTAAACGGAAGCAGCTCCGGGAGGATGACGTATGACGTCAGCGCTGCGCATGTGCCACTCAGAAGTGACGCACGCGGAAACGCAGCGGAGAGATCAAAACAAAACAACGGTCAAGAATTAGAAGTACAAAACGAGGATTTGTAAAGAAGAATGTCGGAGGATTTTGATATAAGCCAAGAGGAGACTGGTTTTCCTTTGCTAAAGTAAGGAAACTTTGCTTCCTTTGATCCTGTAAACAAATGTTGGTTTTCACGAGACTCACCGGCGCATGCGCAACGCTGACCTCATACGTCATGCTCCCGGAACTGCTTCCGTTTACAACAGTGAGCGCAAGCTAGATTCAAGTGATTATTATGTTCTGAATATGAATATTTTTCTTACAAAAACGCATCGATTCGCTACAGGAGGCCTTTGTTCAACCCCGGGAGCCGTGTGAGACACTTTTTTTTTTTTATGGATGGGCGCTTTTTATTTAACTTCTTTTGGACTGAAGCATTGCAACACCCGCTGACTGCAATGATAGAGCTTGGAATAGTCAGGACAATTTTTTATATAGCTCCGACTGGATTCGTCTGAAAGAAGAAAGTCATATACACCTAGGATGCCTCTGGGATGAGTAAAACACAGCCTAATTTTAACTTTTGGGTGAACTAAGCCTTTAAGTACATTCACAAATCACATATAAATCTGCAGGAATGAATGCGTGCGTCTGTGCTTACACATGGGTAACAGAACCAGTTGTCGGGTCGTGCATTCGAGAGATAGAAGCAGTGTCTGCACAACATTAACTCGTTCAGCTGGAACAAATAAATAATTGTTAATTCATTGTTCAAAAAGAGCACAAAATCTTTTACCCATTAACCTAAGAATGTTGTCAAAAATCTATACAGAAAAGCTTAACTATGTTTGTCGAGTGCCTTAAACAAGTTTAAAATTCCAACTGTTTGCTCAGTCTGACCTCGTGGCATGTGTCGTTGTAGAGAAGTCTTGCAATTTCGGTCTGATCGCTGTTGACTGTTGACAGAGAATGTGGAATTGGTCGAGCTGACATTTGAGTGAAGTGCACACATACTATTTCATAAATCACACTTTTGGTTCATACGGCTCACCTCCGTGCAGAATGGCTGTGTTGTGAACAATAAGCTGAGCGTCAGCCCTGAACTCCTCAAAGCTTTTGTATTTCCCCTCTGAGATGTTCTGTATTAGAACAGAAGATACATGAGAACATGCTGAGGCTGATGGGACATAATCTTTGAATTGTTTCTACTAGTGTTTTGTCTGTGTACCTCTTGTACGTTATCCACATCCAGAAGCGTGTGAATCAGTCTTCTGTATATGGGTTGCTTTGACTCCTTGCCTCTCTTGTGCAGGTCCACAGCCTGAAAGATGATCAGATGGAAGAAATCTGCTTCACATTTCAACAGAAAACGCATGTGGGGGAAAGGCTTGATTTCTACATGATTTAGTGTGGAAAAAGTGAGAAGCGAAAGTGTGAAACGCACCCTTTCCTTCATACGTCCAAGAATGAACTTGAGGCATGTTGTCATTTCCTGTTTGTTCAAATTCTTCCTTTTACTGCCCTGTTAGTAAACATCACCACAAGAAACAAATGGTTTAATAACTACATCATAATCTGAGGTAACACTCTTAAAATGCATTTGGGGGTTTAATGGTCACAAAAAAAAAAAAAAAAAAAAAAAAAAAAAAAACAAAACAA
>NW_015552531.1:31911-39113 GCF_001515605.1 Sinocyclocheilus anshuiensis | reverse complement strand
AAAAATAACAAACATGCATTTCACATTTACACTACTGAATTTACACTACTGTTCAATAGTTTTTTTTAAGAAGTCTCTTATGCTCACCAAGGCTGCATTCATTTGATCTAAAATACAGTAAAAACAGCAACATTGTGAAATATTATTACAATGTAAAATAACTGTTTTGTATTTTTATATATTTTAAAATTTAATTTATTCCTGTGATGGCAAAACTGAATTTACAGCAGCCATTACTCCAGTCTTCTTCTTATAGAAATCATTCTATGCTGACATTCTAATTTTAAAAATTAACTTAATTACATTTTTTTCATCAAATAAAAATTATCCTAAACTATAATACCTAAACTATAAGCTGTTGCCAAAACAACATAATTTGGCAAATGAGTGTATCAGCTAAAGTGGCTTTGAACATCTAATTCAGTCAGAATTTTCAATCTGAGCTAGTCGTTTTCTAATGAGCTCTCTATACCCACCCTGCAGATGCCGCACTGCCAGTGGGAGGTTGTGTCCCGTGGCCTCTGGTCTTCAGACACACATCGGAGGTGGTAGACACGGAAACAGCCATCACACTCCAGCACGTCTCCAGGAAGGTGACACTCAAAGCAGTACCAGTCATGACTTTCTGCTTCCCAGTCCTGAAACACACACAGTATAGTAATGCACATCCCCGCCCACCTGGGCCACCACCAAGGCCCCGGAAACAAAACCACCGATCCAGGAATGATTATTATTTTCATGACCTGCAAACAAGTTCTTGACGAAATGGATTTAAGATCAGCCCTCTTACTCTGAAAAGTTTTTCAAATTTGTGACCAGAGAGCCCTGAGAGACTACTAATAAATAGCTTAAGTAAAAGCACCAACAACATGCAAAAGGTTTTCACGTGTCAATTTGGTTTTATTATATTTATAAATATATTCTGTCCAATGTATTCAAATATTATTTTATTTATTATTATCATAATTTTTAAATTATTTTTTAATCAACATTTGAAGCTAAGAGAATACAGAGTACGAGGGCTGCGCTTCTATAATTAGCAGTTTTTCCAAAGCACCAAGAAAGCAAAAATATAAAACCCGCTCATTAGTTATAATAATGTAATGTAACAAACTAACATTAATCAAAAAATTGTAGGTGTATAATATGTTTGATATTATGAGAGGAACATAAACATGTTACATTTTTGCATTTTGGTTCAATTTACATGACCATTTTTTATGACTCCGATGTTTTTACAATTCAAATGAAATTTGGAAATAGTTCAAACCTGGATAAAGCCTGATTAACAGAGATTAAACCGTTTCAGATACTATGAAAGCAACAGATTTAAAACAAAGAAAATACCACCATGTATTTTCAACCAAATGGCCATTTAAATCAAACCTTAAACATGACTAAATATTCTTTGAAAGAAATGGTGAGCAATCCACATGCCACGATCACATTCAACGTATGTTAAAGCTATCCTCTAAAAATATCACCAATCTACTGCACACACCTCAATACACACCAGAGACATTCCACCATATTCACTTTTCTGGTTAGAGTACAAAATCTGCAGGCTTTGACCAAAGTTTTACTTCAGAAAATGCTGCTACTGTCTGCAAATAGTTTTTATTCTTACCTTTAAAATGGGTCTAAACCAGTGTAAGAAGTAAACGGGTTTGAAGCAAAAATGCTAATACAGTGACACATTCACGTTAAATAACCGATATATTTCTTAATAACAAATATAATAATTACACGTATTCATAAATATAGATTTCTAATTATTTAGATCGAGAATTTCTGTTAATGAATTAAATACATTCTGCATATACGGAACATGCCCTTATAAATATAAAAATGCAGAAATCAGCTCTGAATGTGCAAATTGTCCTTGAATAAGCAAGTTAACTGCTGACACTGGTCTTAGCCCTAGTAAACAGCTTGTTAACTTGGCAAAACACAGGTCTGACTGTGACTGGTTCTGACATTGAACTGGTCTTGACATTGACATACAAATCTCGCAAAAAACAAAATTTGATTTGAAAACATGTAAGAATAATATGTGTGAAGCATACGCACATCTTGGAAAAGAGCTTCAGAAGGCAGAGAGGGCTAAAGGAGAGAGAAATCACTAATAATGAGCATTCAGTGACAAAACAAAGTGCACAAAACCTCACAGCACAGCACTGAAGCGAAATGAAGCTTGTTGATGCCAGTATAAATAGTGTGTATTATCATGATATTTTGATTGACAGTTAAATAGAACGTGCATTATTGATTTAAATTTCATGGACATCTTTAAATTTTGGAGGCAAATGTCTAAAGGCCACACGGAAGCTCCCTTCAATTCAGCTGCTGTCCCATGCACAGGTTACACATACTATTAACTAAAGGGCAGATTATGTTGTTAATTAATGAAATCACAACAACTGGATGTAAACATACCTTGCTTCCCTCTGACATCTGCTCCTGTGATTGCAAGTGATCCAAAAAACATTGTTTAAAATCCTAATCTAAGAGCTGGGGTTGGCTGAAACTAACCACAGGCGCTCCTTGTTAGGAACTCGCGGGTGGGTGTTTGGTATGTGTGAGAAATACCAGAATGCAGCACACAACAACAAAAACATGAATCTATACCAGGGGTTCCCAACCACATTCCTGGCGCCCCACCAACACTGCATGTTTTTCATGTCTCCTTAATCAAACACACCCTGATTGAGGTCCTCAGCTCATTAGTAGAGACTCTAAGACCTGAAATGGGTGTCAGACAAAGGAGAGATGCAAAATGTGCAGTGTTGGGGGGGCTCCAGGAATGTGGTTGGGAACCACTGATCTGCTCATATATTCATAAATATGCTGTGTATACATAAACTAGTATTCAAAAGTTTGGGGTCAATGAGATTATTTTAAATATTTCTGAAAGAAGCTCACCAAGGCTGCATTTATTTGATGAAAAATACAGTAATATTGTGAAAAATTATTACAATTTAAAATAACTGATTTCTACTTGATTATATTTTAAAATGTAATTTATTCCTGTGTTGGCAAAGCTGAATTTTCAGCAGCCATTACTCCAGTCTTCAGTGTCACATGATCTTTCAGAAATCATTCTAATATGCTGATTTGGTGCTGAAGATGCTGATTTCTTATCATCAATGTTGAAAACAGTTTTGCTGCTTGATATTTTCGTGGAGATACATTGTTTTTAGGATACTAAAATGAATAGAAAGTTCAAAAGAACATTTCTTTGAAATAAGAAAATGTAACAATGTAAAAGTCTTTACTGTCAAAGTTGATCAAATTTAATCAAATTAATTTCTTTCAAACTGATCCCACAGTTTGAATAGTAGTGTATGTAGACAGGGCTGTCATACAAATAAGCAAATATTTGAATATTGAATGAAGACCACATATAGCTGATGAAACCTGGGATAGATATGTATCTTTTTAGCTGTAAGCCATACCCCAAAAACAAACAGTGCTTCCTTCAAGCATGCTCTCTCACACAGCAGAGGAATGTCTCTATGTGCTGGTGAAGTCACTGAAACATCAGCATCTACCATCACTAGTGCATACGGAGGAAGTTGACAGCTGAAAACTCACTGTTGAGTTTTTTTTGTTTGTTTTTTTTTGGTCCATATAAGCTGAGGAACCAATCAAATGTTTTACTGATGGTCTTCAGTAACACACGGCTGTGCTGAAGCCAGCAGCATATCTACATTTTGAGCTCTTTATTTCATTTGATTAATATGTAGTAAAACCAAGCCATGTTTACCTTTAGCATTTTTATCTAGGAGTAGGGCTATCAAAATGACTGAAAAACTAAATTAGAATTTTCCACTTAAATATAATGAAAATTCGAATTATATTCGAATTTAAAAGGCATAATTTCAGTTAGGGGAAAAAAGCTTTTGGCTTCTCTTCTGAGGCCACAAGAGGGCGCATCGAGCAAAATATTATGCATGTTTCTTCAAAGCGTAATAAAATAACACGACTATCTTTGAAAAAAAGTGCATAATGTTTAAAATAATGTTTATAAACCATATATACTTAATAAAGTTGCTTAAACAATTAGAAAAAAACCCAGCACCATGCATGTATGTATAGTTTAATACAAAGGACCGAAAACCAAATCACAAAGAGTAGGCTACTTTCTTCATTTAAAAACATGAGATACAGTGGGCTGGGGAAAAACCGCCATAAAGTCTTGAGACATGTTTTTTAAAAGTTGAACTTACATTAATTTTACATGGCTTTCTAAACGTGCCGCTCTCTTGTGCGAGACGCGAGTGCAACACTGATAGATGCCCCGCTAGAAAATGTGATAAATATGCGTTCTGTGTGAATGGCTTGGTTTCAGTTTCGCCGTAAACAACATCTTCGCCACACTGCTGCTCTCGTTTTCCACAATATATTGAATGAACAACGTAGCAGCGCCGCATCTAGTGGGTTCAGCTGGATAGGCTAACAAAAGCATTAAAATGCAATGACACTTACATTGTCTTTGCATTTCGTGAGCCACTGATAAGGCTGCCTGACGGCTAACTCAGACCTAAAATTCAAATGCAACGTTTTTGCATTCGAATGTGGATTTTTTTTTTTTTTTTAATTCGACGGATATTCGAAATTCAAATTTTTTTTGGACAGCCCTATCTAGGAGGCATGTAGATAAAAGTATGTTATGTTTAAAATAGACATGCTCTGGTTTATGTCTCACCATCTCGTCTCCTGGAAGCCAGTATCCCTCCTGTTCGATCCCGGCCTTGGAGCCTTTGCAGCCCACTGTGAGCGTCTCCACCACCAGACCGTCTTTCACAGCCAGAACTAGATGTCTGGCCGTGTCTTTATGGTGCATCCCATACACACGACTTAAATATCTGCACCAAAACACGCAAGGCCATCTCTTAGATAGGATTTAAATGTATACATTGATATTATTAGAAAAGAGACAAGAATTAAAGCATTTACTTTGAGATTCTGTCCATGTTTGCGATTTGTTTCTGATTGCGGATGACTTCGATGGCTGACCAGACATACTGAACCACCTTGGGGTCCGCTTGCCTCTTTTTCACCACCCTTGACATTATGGCCAGTTTCAACCTAGAATAATTAAACCAGAACAAGCTCTTGAACAAACACATACGCTGCTCACAATAAGCAAAGTACAGTCTGAAGCGCTTAGGTGCTTGCATATAAAACAGCAAAATGCAAATATTTGTTTGTTTTGTCAGAGACGGCATCAAATTACACACCATTTCTCTCTAGAGTGCCTCTCATTGTGCATCTACATCGTTGTGGACAAACAATAGATCTTCACGAAAAATGGCACCAAAGTATAACATAACTTCATCATTAAGTCTTCATCTAAATGAACTCTGTTCTCTTTATAAAGAGCTCCTGCATCTATAATCACATGTAAACCTAGGGCGGAAATTCTTCTAGGATCTTTATATAAAAAACACTTACCAGGTTAAACATTAAGCTTTCTTATAAAACTCTTAAAGGGGTCATATGATGCTATTTTAAAGATCATTATTTTGTGTATTTGGTGTAACAGAATATGTTGACATGCTTTAATGTTAAAAAAACACATTATTTTTAAAATACTGTACATTATTGTAGGTCCTCTAGGCCCCACCTCTCTCAAACGCGTCGTTTTCAACAAAGCCGCCTCTTTTGACAAGCGCAGTCTTTATAAAGAATATCTCTTTGGATTTGAGACTTTAGTCTTTGCAACTTTACAGATCTTCTTTATGCACCAAGAGCTTGTAACACTCCAAAGAGAAAGGAAAAATTGATGTCAAAAGATATTGAAGACAACAACAAGTTCCTCATTATCATTACAGAGGAGCGGAGATTTACAGTCAAAATGACATGTAGAAAGCAAAACCAGTTCTATAAAAACCCTCAGCAGTATTCACTCTGCAGAGTGCCAGCTAGGCCTGTCGCGATAATTAAATAACCGTCTATTCGTGATTATTTGATCTAACCGCGTTTGTTTCAGACAACCGCGATTATTGTGCTTTTTATATGGCACAAGGGGGAGTCATACACCAAAAGAAACAGAAGAGCACCAGTTTGATTTTCATGCACTGTATAGTCTATATCATCTGAAGCCATTACAAATCTTAATGTGAGGGACAGAATTATATTTACATTGTTAAATTTAAGTTTACAGAAATTGATCTTCCTTCTGCTGCAGCTGTCAGTCATTCTCCGCTCAGCATTCAAACAGCACGTCACGTTCAGTTATGATATATTCCCATTATAATACTTGATGTGTAGGTAAAGGTCTGGGGATTCGCATAAAATGACATCTTGCTGGAGTTCATTGCTCTCTCATTTCTATTCTCTTTGTTTGTACCGTGTGGAATGCAGTGCGCTGTGACTTATGCTGCTTCAATTTCATAACTTATATATTTTTATTCAAATGTAGTTTTTCTCTGTAATGAGGAAGTGAGTATTTAGTGGATTATGTTTAACAAAGGGTTAAAAAAGAGTGACCATTAGTTCCGCAAACACAGTATTGATATTCTGTAGTGGTGTAGAAAAAAAAAATAGCGCTGGTGTTGGATCGGTATTGGCCGATTCTTAGAATTTGTAATACTATGTAATCTTACACTGCAAAATAATAACTCAAAAAAGATTAAAAGATAACATCATAATTATTTACTGAACCCTTAAATTAATCACAATTATATAACGAAAGCCATAAAAAACAGACAATTAATCATGATAATTGGCATAAACGCCAAAGCCCTAAAACAGACAATCACAATAACCGTGACTATTTTTAGACAATTATTCGTCAGCCAAATTTCATAATCGTGACAGCCCTACTGCCAGCAGTATATTAGAATGTGGCATGAAGAACAGATAAATATGACTGTCATATTTATTGCTGTTGTGCATACTGTAAGTTACAGCTTCTACATTCAACTGCCAGATGGTTCTTACAGAGGATGAAGAGCTGGAACTCCTTTTGAACAGAGGCGGACAGTAACTAAGTCAATTTACTTGAGTATTGTACTCAAGTACACTTTTTGAGTATCGGTACTTTACTTGAGTATTATTTTTTCTGGGAACTTATGACTTTAACTTCACTACATTTGAAAGACAAATGTTGTACTTTTCACTCCACTACATTTCTATCAAGATCCTCGAAGTAGAAAGTCGTTACTATGTAGCAGCTTTGAAAGTCAGTGGGTGAT